>NC_135804.1:67191606-67319106 GCF_964213995.1 Mustelus asterias | reverse complement strand
AAATTCATGTTCTGCACAAAGCATTGCATCATGAGACACCTTCTTTCCGATCCTAAAGACTGTCTTTGTACATGCATCTCTTTCTGTAAAATAATCAGTTGATGACTTGGATCTGTCCATTTAGTTTGAGAGATGTCCTTCCTTTTGAGCATTTGTTTCAAGCTAGCAATCTTGAAATTCTAGTCTTTTCTTGCTCTCATTATTCATGGAGTGGATATGATCCCACAATGAATGATTTTCTAAAAAATATTAAACAGATATATTGGGTGGTATTTTACCATTTTTGTGTTTTAGTGCTGGGCGGACTTGCAACTGCCACCTAGACCGATCGCAGCCCCTCCCCCACACTGATCGCAGGCAGAATGGCAACGATCCCTCCCCCACCCCAGACCCACCTGCACATGGCCCCCATCTCCCCTGGCTCTGATGGCTGTCTGACACCTCCCTCTCTCCCCTGCCCCCAATCATCATAGAGGCCCAGATCCCTCCCCGCCCCAATCAGCACACCTGCAAGTGCTACTGGCCTTCCCCTCAATGCTAACAAGCATTTAACATGCTGGGATGCTCTCCCAAACTGCCTGAAGCTGATCTGTGCGAACAAGGGGCAGCTCCTAAAAACCCCAAGAATGGACAGACAGGCAGGCAGTGCAGGGAAAATGTCCAAGACGTCAGTGCCCAGATTTGCAGAAGCTGACCTCAGCAGTTTGCCGGATGCTGTCGAGGCAAGGTGGAGCACCCTCTTCCCCCCAGCAGGATGCAGACCTAAGGGGAGGTGATGGCAAAGTGGCCTGGGAGGCAGTTGCCGCCTCGGTTAGTACCATGGGCTGGCTCCCAGAAAAGGGAAGCAATGCCACTAAAAGGTTAATGACTTCATGCGGACTGCAAGGGTGAGTGCTGAACCCCATCTAGCATCTTCATCCAAGTCACCCCCAGATCCCTCCACCCCCAGCACCTTGCAGGTTTCCAGCCCCTGAACCCCAAACACCTCCCCCCCCCACTAAAAGTATCACAGCGCTCCCAACCCCCCGTCATCTCCCCCCACACACAGCCCCCCCTCTCTCACAGGAGAAGAATGCCCATAACTGTTGGGAGAGGGCAAAGACAGGGGGTGGTGAGCCTGACCTCCGAGTCCTCACCCCCTTTGAGGAGCGGGCGCTGAGAGGAGGACATCGGGGCCATCAGCGACATCATGGTCAGACTGGAGTCGAGAAGTAAGCACCAGTCAAACATCCACTCAATTTAAGTCAGTTACTAGGGGGCATAAGTATAAGGTGCAAGAGGCAAGGTTTAAAGGAGATGTATGAGGCATGTTTTTACACAGGGGATGGTGGGTGTCTGGAACTCGCTGCCGGGGGAGGTCGGGAAGCAGATACAGTCGTGACTTTTAAGGGGCGTCTTGACAAATACATGAATGGGATGGGAATAGAGGGATATGGTCCCCGGAAGGGTAAGGGGTTTTAATTCAGATGGGCAGCATCGGTCGGTGCAGGCTTGGAGGGCCGAAGGGCCTGTTCTTTTTCTTTGTGCTTTGTTCCATGTTCAATGGAGAAATATCAACCAACTTTCTTGCATCCCAGATTATTCTCCCGCCCTTGCACTTAACCTTATGTCCTGTGTTGCAGGAACAGATACGGACCCCCTGGGCCATCTGGCATCGCGGCCCCCACTGCGGCTCCCTCCCATCCCACTCCTGACACCTCAGACGAGTCCTCGGAGGATGCGGGTGAAGGGACCTCTGAGGGTGGCATCTGTTTAGCGTCAGCTTCCACTTCACAACTCACCATCCCAGACACTCTCACATCGGTGGGTCGAGTTAGTGGTGAGGCTTCTGGGTCACTCTCTGGTGAGGATGACACATCTGATAATGTACATCGGGTGGACGAGGGAATGTCCGAGGCCTCTGGCTTGGGGGGGGCCTGCCGGAGGCAAGGAGCCAGCTGGCCCCAGGCTACATGCTGGGCCTCTGAGATCACTTCTCCCTCAGCTGCTGGAGAAGCAGCAACAGAGCCAGGGAATGCAGGAGGGGCTGATGGCCACACTGGACCGACTGTCAGGCTGTTGCGAGGAGTCCTAAAGCTTTCAGGTGGACTAGCTATTGCCTGTCTTGCGTGATTCCCGGGCCAACACTGCAAGGGTGATGTCCGCGGTGGAAAGCCTGGGCAAGGAATCCTAACCATGAGTGGCAGCTCCAAGCGATGGCTGGGTCACAGCAGGCAACAGCAGAGTTCCAGAGGGCCACGGCTGAGTCACAGCAGGCTGAGGGACTCAACAGGCTTCTCGATGTTCTGCAGCCTATGGCTGAGAGGCTTGAGGGCTTGCCCGAGACCCAGTGGGACAGTGCTGAGATACAGCAGGACAGTGCTGAGACACAGCAGGACAGTGCTGAGACACAGCAGGACAGCGCTGAGACACAGCGGGACAGTGCTGAGACACAGCAGGACAGCGCTGAGACACAGCGGGACAGTGCTGAGACACAGCAGGACAGCGCTGAGACACAGCGGGACAGTGCTGAGACACAGCAGGACAGTGCTGAGACACAGCAGGACAGTGCTGAGACACAGCAGGACAGTGCTGAGACACAGCAGGACAGCGCTGAGACACAGCAGGACAGTGCTGAGATACAGCAGGACAGCGCTGAGACACAGCAGGACAGTGCTGAGACACAGCAGGACAGCGCTGAGACACAGCGGGACAGTGCTGAGACACAGCAGGACAGTGCTGAGACACAGCAGGACAGTGCTGAGATACAGCAGGACAGCGCTGAGACACAGCGGGACAGTGCTGAGACACAGCAGGACAGTGCTGAGACACAGCAGGACAGTGCTGAGATACAGCAGGACAGTGCTGAGATACAGCAGGACAGTGCTGAGACACAGCAGGACAGTGCTGAGATACAGCAGGACAGTGCTGAGATACAGCAGGACAGTGCTGAGACACAGCGGGAACTGCTGAGATACAGCAGGACAGTGCTGAGATACAGCAGGACAGTGCTGAGACACAGCGGGACACTGCTGAGATACAGCAGGACAGTGCTGAGATACAGCAGGACAGTGCTGAGACACAGCGGGACACTGCTGAGATACAGCAGGACAGTGCTGAGATACAGCAGGACAGTGCTGAGATACAGCAGGCTACAGCAGCAGCCCTGTTTTTTGGACTTACTTAATTTTAAGAATCTCCATCACTGTGTGCTCCACAGAGTGCCTCAGGGTGATTTATGCCAGTAAGTGAGAGGTGGGGCCTCATCCCTTGTGAAGCCAGAATCAGCGTCCAGGCTGGGCCACTGCACATTTGCCGATCTGTCAGTGAGAAGATCGGCGCATTGGGCCCCCCCACCCTCCCTCCCTCCCTCCCTCCCTCCCTCCCCCCCCCCCCCCGCCATGGCCGGCCTCCCGGTCGCCGTCCTTCCGATTCCTTCCTAGGCCCCTCCTGCTGATCGTTGGCCTACCCGACTCCCCACTCACCCCCGGCCAGCCCCAATCGCCAGCCCCCCAATGTGGAGCCCCGATCCCCCTTCATGTGCATCCCCGATTACATCCTCCCTCCCTCTCCCACCGATCCCATTGCAGAGTGCACAGCGGGTCCCCCCCTCCACTACCAATCAGCCCTGCCCCCCTCCACTCCCCCGCACCCCCCCCCCCCCCCCCCCCCCACTCACCGGGCACTGCACAACCTGGTGGGCAGTGTCAGGGTGCCCAGTACCAGGGTGCCAGCCTGGCACTGCCCAAGAGACCCCCCCTCCCGACCTCCCCGGGGATGGTGGGGAGCTTCAATGGCCTTTGTCCTCACCAGCGAGGTGATGACATCTGGTTCCCTCTTGATGGGGACTAACTTTAATGTCCACTGGTGGAACCTCTCCTGGTGTGGGGAAGAGGCACTAGCGAGCCTGGAGAGTCCCAGGCTCACTACTGATATTTAAATACCAATTTCAATATTATAATCAGCCTCACACTGATTTCCTGTGCGACGCTGATTACATCCAAAAAAGAGCCCAGGAGACTCGCGATCGGCTAGACGCTGGTCACAAGTCCCGCTACAGGTCCCTGCTGTTGTCTCCTTGCCTGCTGCGCTATTTCACCCACCCACCCCCCCTCCCCCCCACCCCCCCTCCCCCCCACCCCCTTCCCCCCCAAACCCACTGTCTCTAATTCACTTTTATTTTCATTGTGAGACACAGTTTACTTTAAGAATGGTGAGTTGATAGATTTTTGACCTAAAAAAGCTATAAGTGAAATAAATGTCACTACTTCCTCAAAAATGACCTTAAGAGTCATTCTCTGTCCTCAAAGCTCACCATCTCTCCACCACTACACTCTCTTCCCCAATTTCCAGATGCAGTTTTTTCCTTCAAAATTCACTAATTTACAGAGACACTGTGGGCCCGATTTTACCATTTTCATTCTCAGTGCTGAATCTGGGCGCAATGTAGATCCGACTTCGAAATCTGCTTTCAGGTGCCCCCATACGCACTCAGCCTGAAAAAACATCGTCAGTCCCATTCACGCTGTGGGCGGGGCTTAGCGCGGCCGAGACGATCAGAACTCTGAACTGCGCATGTGCAGTTGGAAAAAAATTTGAAAAAGCTCGCCCATCGCTCCGGCTTGTCGCTCCCGAGCCGCAGAAAGCGGAGAAAGCGGCCCGGGAGCGACAAGCGGGAGTGATGGTGCACGCACACATCACTGTCCCCCTTATCAAACCCCCCCTACCCAGACCGATCGCCACCCCTGCCACCCCCTCCCCCCCCACCGATCGCCCGCAGAGTGGCAGCGGGTCCCTCTGCCCCCGCCCCCCCAGCAGAGATCCATCTGACCCCCCCCCCCCGCCACCGGAGATCCATCTGCCTCCCTCCCCCCCACCAGAGAGTGATCGGGCCTCCCTCCTCACCCCACCCCACCCCCCCGCAGTCAATGATCTGGCCTCACTCCCCCCCCCCCCCCCCCCGCAAGAGAATGGTCTGGCCTCACTCACCCCCCCCCCCCCCCCCCCCCACAGACAACGATCTGGCCTCACTCATCCCCGCCCCACCCCCCACCCCGCAGGGAATGGTCTGGCCTCACTCACCCTCCCCCCCCAGGGAATGGTCTGGCCTCACTCACCCCCCTCCCCCAGAGGAACATCTGACCCGCCTCCTCCTCCCTTCCCACCAGACAACGATCAGCCCCCCCGCCCCCACCACCAGACAACGAATAGCCCTCCCCCCCCCCCACCAGAGATACATCTGACCCGCCTCCTCCTCCTCCCCCCGCTAACCAGACAACGATCTGGCCTCCCTCGCTCTCACCCCACCAACCAGAGAATGATCTGACCCGCCTTCCTCCTCCCCCCCACCACTGATCTGAGTCAGAGAGCCGTTGGAAACACTGGACGCGCTCTTCAGAAGCTGGAGCGCCCGATTCAGACTTTTATTTAGCAGGTCCATTATGGCGCAGTTCCGGATTGGCAAACGCGATTGTAAAGGGGGAAATGCTGATAAAGTTGGGCGGGCAGTTCATCAATTCAATTTAAATGCATGACAATGCATTTAAATTGCTGTTGCGCCCGTTTTGGGCACGAATCGAATCGCCGCCATTCCCAGGTTTCGGTAAAGTGGCAATCTGCGCGGACGCGGGCGCGGATCGCGTTAATGGCCTCACACCCGACTTTACCACGTTTTCGCACCCGAAAACAGGCGCGACGCAATGGTAAAATCGGGCCCTGTGTCTCTCTGACCTTCACCCTTCAGTTCACAAAGAGCCATCCATTCTCCAAATTCACCGAGACATTTCACCTCTGCCTGATTATGTTTGCTGATGGGAAGAAATTACTGAGCTATTTTCCTCACTATTAAAACAGTTTTAAATAAAGAAAACACTCAAAAACTTGAAATTTTCCATTTCTATTTTCTATCGATTCAAAAAGCAAGTCTCTTCACTCTATTTTGAACTTGTCAAATTGAAACACATCTTTGTCCTGTCTTGATCTTTTACTACCCATTCAAATTTTCTTCTGTTAAATAAATAAAATACAAACTACAATACAAATGCCTCTCTCATGTTTGGTAGTGCAGTGGTTACGGCACTGAACTTAAAAATCTAAAAGTCATGAGTTCAAATGCCAGTGTTTTAAATTTAAAATTGAATTTAGTGAATCTGGTAATTTGTAAAATTTATTCTTATTCCATATCGAAGCAACTTTAAAACTAATATTTTAAAAATGTCTTTTCTGCACTGTCACTTGCCAACACCAAATGGCCACCAAAATCTGCATACACAGAAATCCAATGGTTCAGACGCAGGCCAGTACACTGTGCAGTGATGTCACCTCACACACACTTACCCTCTGCATGTTTCTGTGTTGTTACTGGGAATAAAACGTTTACTACTCCTTCACAGGATGGAGTTCTTGTTCGTCATTTCTCATAACTAATTCTGCATATGCTGCATTTACATACTGCAATGATCTTTTTTACATAATTTCACCCTTGGGGCAGCTGTGTGCTATATGGAAATGAGATCTGCAGATCAGGAGTCGTTTCCTGCCAGCTATGCAAATGTTTAAGACAAATTTGTCAACTGACCAAACCAATTCAGTTACAGAGATAGCCAATCAAAAATAAGGAGAAAGCTAGGCAATGAAATATACCAAACCATCTAGAACATAGCCGTGATGATTGGAGCAGCGCTATCTTTGTTCCTGGCTGTTACTCACAATAACACAACAGATTGGCACAGTTCAGCAGTGCATGAAAAGCAATGGCAGCAAATGCACCCATTACCTTGGCATCGGTGCACATAACCAAATTCATTCCACACATGAGTGGAAAGATTACCGCCCTCTTGGTGAAGGATAAGACTGGAGCCAACATTTATGCACTTGTACAATTATTTAGAGGATAACACAGTACACGCAGACACACTAATCACTATTTCGATCTACATCTATTTATACAGGTCCCGCGAATCATGAGTTAAGGTCCACCAACTGCATACAATTAAAGAAAATTAAAACACAATTAGCATGGATGAGTTGCGAATGACAGAACCATGAAAAACTGAAATTTGAAAAAGAAATAGAAAATTAGGATGAAAGTCATCAACCTGAAATTCTAACACTGTTTCTCTCTCCACAGTCCAACTGATTTCCAGCATTATTCCAAGTCACTTCAAACAGCATTTTGAAATTCCCTGTTGGTACTCATTCAGCAAGGTATTTCTTCACACATGAAAATAAGGTGTCAACCTGGTGAAGCAACAACACAATGCTACTTGCGTGCCAAACAACAATAGCAGCAAGTGATAGAGGGAGCTGAGCAATGCCACAACCAATGGATCAGATCTAAGCTCTTAAGTCCTGTTACATCTAGTCGTGATTCATGGTAGACAATAAAAGAACTAACAGGAGAGGAGGCTCCACAAATATCCCCATCCTCAATGATGCATCAGTGCAAAAGAGAAGACTGAAGCATTCTCAACAATCTTCAACCCAAAGTGTCAAGTGGATGATCCATCTTGACCTCCGCCAGCGATCTTTCTATCCTGCAATGTGGAAAATTGCTCAAATATGTCCTGTCTACAAAAACCAGTACAAATCCAACCCATCACTGCCCCATCAGTCTACTCTTGATCATCAGTAAATTGCTGAAAGGGGTCATCAATAGTGCTATCAAGTGGCACTTACTCAACAATAATCTGCTCACTGACACTCAGTTTGGGTTCTGCCAAGGTCACTCAGCTGATGACCTCATTATAGCCTTGGTTCAAATGTGGGAAAAAGTGCTGAATGCCACAAGTTAGGTGAGAGTGGCTGTCCTTGACATCAAGGCTGCATTTGACCAAGTATGGCATCAAGGAGCCCAAACAAAACTGGGATCAATGGGAAACTTTTTATTTATTCATTTAAGGGATGTAGATGTCGCTGGCTATACCAGCATTTATTACCCATCCTTGTTGCTCCTGAGAAGGTGATGGTGAGCCACCTTCTTGAACCGCTGCAGTCCCGAAGGTGTCTGTACCTCCACAGAACTGTTGGGGAGGGAGTTCAAGGATTTTGACTCAGTGACAATGAAGGAATGGCGATATATTTCCAAGTCAGAATGATGAGTGAGTTGGAGGCCCAGGCTAATGTTCTGGGGAAAGAGTTCAAATCTCACCACGGCAGCTGACAGAATTTAAATTTGATAAAGAAATTTGGAATATAATGCTAGTCTCAGTAATGGTGACCAGGAAAACATTATCAATTGTTGTAAATACCCATCTGCCTCACTAATGTCTGAAATCTGCCATCCTTACCCATCTGATTTACCCATACCCATACACCAGACTCATAGCAATGTGGTTGACTCTGAATTGTCCTTTGAAATGGTCTAGCAAGCCACTCAGTTCAAGGGCAATTAGTGATGGGAAATAAATACTGGCCCAGCCAACGATGCCCACATCCCATGAATGGAAAAAAGTGAGCGAGAAAGGGAATATGAAGATGAGACAAAGCGAGAGAATAAAAGAGTGGAATGTGGCGGAGAGTAGGAGGCAGGAAGTATGCGAGAGGAAAGCAAAACAAAGGGATGAAAAGTGATTTATTTTTCTCCTGTGAGAGCCACATTTAAATAGCAATCTGAGGTGTGTGAGCACAGTCTGTTACTCCAAATCACATTACCATCCTGGTATTTACTGGGCTAAATCTGATAGAGTTAACTGTGAGCAGAGATATGTTAAACACTGCGAGCAGAGTGTGAAACTCAGTCAGTGTGGGAGACTAACACTGACAACCCAGCAGCTCCAAGTAAATTGTAAGGCTTCTCCACTTACTAACTGCTAATTAGATCAACCAAACACTAACAATCTGTCATACACAAAGAGCCAAATTCAATTAAAAACCTGACACATAGGCTCTGAGCCAACACCATTAGCATCGCTGTGATACAAGCAGAACCTGCCTAGAAAAGCTTTAACTGCAGGGGTACAGACACTGAAGTATTTAAAGTAACGAAGGGAGCAGACTGTGTCAGTGTGATCAGATTATCTGGACTAGATATGTCAGGGGAAGCCAGGGCAATTTCTATTGGATATGAGCATAGAAGCTGGCTCGATATCAAGAGATGTTTGTTTACTAAGGGTGTTATTGTTTCATACAAGTTGGCAGCCCATATGGTGAGCGCAGATTCTCCGCAGTGCTTCAGAAAGGAACTGGAGAAACTCCTCGTTGTGGGCAATATAGACCAAACAGTGTAGAAGAGAAGGAAATCCCTCTTTGAAAGAATTATTTCATTAGTCCCACTGCACTGGTCTACTGACAAGTCTGCAAATGTATCCTCGATTGTAAGGGAAAGACCCTTAGTACGGTAGAGGATCGGAAGGACCTTGGGGTCTGGGTCCATAGGACTCTAAAATCGACCCCGCAGGTGGAGGAGGTGATTAAGAAGGCAGATGGTGTGCTGGCCTTTATCAATCGAGGGATTGAGTTTAGGAGTCCGGGGATAATGATGCAGCTATATTAAACCCTCGTCAGACCCCACTTGGAGTACTGTGCTCAGTTCTGGTCGCCTCATTACAGGAAGGATGTGGAAAAGATTGAAAGGGTGCAGAGGAGATTTACAAGGATGTTGGCTGGATTGAGTGGCATGCCTTATAAGGATAGGCTGAGGGAGCTCGCTCTTTTCTTCTTGGAGAGACATAGGATGAGAGGAGACCTAATAGAGGTGTATAAGATGTTGAGAGGCATAGATCGGGTGGACTCTCAGTGGCTTTTTCCCAGGGTGGAAATGGCTGCTACGAGAGGACACAGGTTTAAGGTGCTGGGGGGTAGGTCCAGGGGAAATGTTAGGGGGAAGTTTTTCACACAGAGGGTGGTGGCGAGTGGAATCGGCTGCCGTCAGTGGTGGTGGAGGCAAACTCAATAGGGTCTTTTAAGAGACTCCTGGATGAGTACATGGGACTTAATAGGATGGAGGGTTATAAATAGGCCTAAAAGGTAGGGATATGTTCGGCACAACTTGTGGGGCCGAAGGGCCTGTTTTGTGCTGTAGTTTTCTATGTTTCTATGTAAGGGTTTGTGCAGTAAGTCTCACTGACAGGTTTAAAGGCTCGTAAGGTTGAACATTAGTGGGGTTTTTTTGGCAAAAATATAATTTATTCATGTAACTATTCATTCATACATAACTTTGGTTAGAGCACAGCTAGAATATTGTGTGCAGTTCTGGAATCCACATTATAGGAGGGAATGTGTAGCACTGAAAAGGGTGCAGAGGAGATTTGCCTGGAGTGGAGTGTTTTAGTTATGAGGAGAGATTGGATAGACTGGGGTTGTTTTCCTTGGAGCAGAGGAAACAGGGGAGGAGGGTATAATTGAGGTGTATAAGATTATGAGGGGCATAAATAGAGTAGAAAGGAAGAACCACTTCCCCTCATTGGAGGGATCAATGACCAGGGGGCACAGGTTTAAGGTAAGGGGCAGGAGGTTGAGAGGGGACGTGAGGAAAATTTTTCATCTTGAGGGTGGTGGAAGACTGGAACTCAATGCCTGAAAGACTGTTGGAAGCAGAGACCCTCCTAACATTCAAGAAATATTTAGATGTGCACTTCCGATGCGAAGGCATACAAGGCTGTGGGTCAAGTACTGGAAATTGGGATTAAAATAGGTGATTTGTCTTCGGCCGGAATAAACACAAAGGGGCCTGTAATAACTCCACAAAGGCAAAAGTCCCGTCACCAAGTTACTTTATTTACACCATACATCTGTACACAGCCAGCTCTCCAGTTGCTCCCTGCTGAATGCAGGCTGGGAGTCTGACACACCTGCTTTAAATAGGGAGCATGAGGCTCCCTGATTTAACCATCAATTAGGACTCATCAGGTATTTCTTTTGATACCAACCAAATAAAGGACTCATCAGGTAGCTCTTTTAAGGTACCAACATAATAAACTAACTCAAATTAACTTAGGGAAAGGACTCATCAGATAGTTCATACCCCAGCAGGCCAACCTCATTAGCCTGGCTGAAGGCATCACACTCCTCCCCCCCAAAGTCTGAGGAATCCCCTCAGTTTGCTTCCCTCAGGGTCTTTCCCTCCGCTTGAGCGCCGGGTCAGGATTCTCGGTCTCTGATGTCAGCGGTGTGTAATAGTTGGGCGCCCATCTCTTCCGCCACGAATACCGGAGATCTGGTTTCTCGTCCACTTCAGGTGATAGGGGAATCGCTGCAGCTTCGTCCCCAGTGTGCATTTCGGACCCTGAGGACCCCATCAAGGGTGCAGGGGAGGCGGTACTGGCTTGTCGAGGAAGACTCTGCTCGTCCCTAGGGCTGCAGGGCGGACCCAGCTCCGGAACGGGTGGAGAGCTTGAGGCCCAGACCTGATCTACGTGTTTCCTTACCACTGCCTCGCCTATGCGTACTCGGTAGGATATCGGTCTGGTCCTGGACTCAACTGTTCCGGTTACCCAGGCGGGTCCAATTGCATAATTTCTGACCCAAACTCTCTCCCCCGCTTCAAAGTGCCTCTCTCAGTGAGTGTTGCTATGGCCCCTGCATTGGGCTTCCTGGTGTCTTTCCACCTTTCCTCCCGGGTTTGGCAGCAACAGGCTCAGTCTGGTGCGGGGCCATCTACCCATCAGTAACTCTGCTGGCGCAGTTCCCGTGGTGACGTGTGGAGTGGTCCTACAGGCAAATAACCACCTTGAGAGTTTTGTCTCTAATGAGGCCGCAGGCTGTTTTTTCAACCTGGATTTAAAGTCTGGACTGCTCTCTCCGCTAGCCCATTTGATGCCGGGTGATGAAGTGCCATCTTGTGCCGGATCCCATTTGATTTCATAAATTTTGTGAAATCTAGGCTGGTGAACACTGAACCATTATCGGAAACTAATACCTCTGGGATCCCGTGTGTTGTGAACGAGGTGCGCAGTTTCTCAATGGTTGCCACGGTATTTGCCGAGGTAGTTTATAACAACTTGGAATGGGCATCTATTATCACCAGAAACATGGACCCCATAAATGGGCCTGCAAAATTGACATGGAGTCGTGACTATGGTCTGCCTGGCCATTCCCACGGGTGCAGCGGGGCAGTCGGTGGTGCCTTCTGCCCCTGCTGGTATGGCCCGATGGCCCTACCTTGGGCCGATGACCTGTGCTCCCCACAGCAGTATCCCATCTTCCACCATGATCTGCTCCCTCCTGCTCCAGTATGGGTGGAACTGTGGATGGACCGGTCTTTCTATCTGCCATGTTAGTACTAGGTGATTTACCTTCGCCAGTACAGTGTCTTTCTGCATCCACTGCCGTATACTGTGTGCATCCACCGGGAGGGTATCGAGAAAGTTTAACGTCACCACAGTCTCCTCCATTCTGGGTACCAATGGTGGGGTGTCTGTTAGCGGTAACTGGCTTAAGGCATTGACTTTTGCCACTCTAGTCCCTGATCGCTGCTCCAATCGATACTGATATGCCGCCAGCAATAATGCCCAACGCTGGATCTGGGCTGACGCTATCGGCGGCACTGCTTTGTCTTCCTTCAGTAGGCCCAGCAAGGGTTTATGATCTGTTACGATTGTAAATTTTTGCCCATATAAATACTGGTGAAATGTTTTGACTACGGAGATTACCGCCAGTCCTTCCTTTACAATCTGGGCATATCTTCGCTCTGCCATTGCCAGGGTCCTGGAGGCATACACTATTGGCCGCATCTTGTCCGTTCTGCCACCTGTGTGCCAGGACTGCGCCCACTCCATATGGGGACGCGTCACAGGTGAGTACCAATTCCTTCTTGGGATGATAATGTACCATCACGTTTTCGGATGAGAGTTGCTGTTTAATTTCCTTGAAGGCCCTGTCCTGGTGGGCCGACGATTCCCAAGTTTGTCCGTTTTTTAGCAACTGGTGGAAGGGATCCAGAATGGAGGCCCTATTCTGATTGAATTTCCCGTAGTATGTTACCTGTTCTAAAAACGAGCGTAGCTCCTGAATGGCTGTGGGAGCCGGGACGTCTTTTATTGCTCGCACCTGATCCTCCAGAGGATGTAGGCCCGACTTATCCACTTTGTACCCAAAGTAGGTTATTGTGGTGCTAAAAAGACACATTTCTACCTTTTCAGACGCACTCCCTCTGCTGCAAATCTCCTGAGAACTTCCTCCAGGTTCTGCAGATGTTCCACCCTTGTTTTACCTGTAATGAGGACATCATCTTGGTAAATGGTAACCCCTGTAGGATGCTCTCCATGGTCCTTTGGAATATGGCACAAGCAGACACAATCCTAAAGGGCAATCTTTCATACTGGAAGAGGCCTTTCAGCGTATTTATTGTAGCGAATTTATGCGAACCCTCGTCCAGCCATAGTTGCAGGTATGCGTGGCTCATGTCCAGTGTTGTGAATAGGAGTCCTCCTGCCAACTTTGCGTACAGGTCCTCAACCAGGGAATTGGGTATTTGTCTAGCTGAGAGTAACGATTTATTGTCTGCTTGAAATCACCGCAAAAGCTCACCAAGCCATCCGGCTTTACGATAGGAACCACGGGTGCTGCCCATTCCACGAACTGGACCGGTTTTATTATTCCTTAGTGCTGTAATCTTTTGATTTCCGCATCAACCTTTTCCCTTAATGCAAATGGTACTGGTCGGGCTTTGCAGAACTTTGGGACTGCCTCCGGGTCGATGTGCAATTTTGCCTTGACTCCTTTGATTGTCCCTAGGCCTTCCCGAAAAACCTCCGGATATTTGCTCAGGGCCTCACTCAGACGACCATTTTCCAGCTGGAAGATATTTGTCCAATCTAGCTGGATCTCTTTTAGCCAATTTTGCCCTAATAGGCTCGGTCCCGAACCTTCCGTTACCATTAATGGAAGCCTAATTAATTGTTTCCCATAAGCAACTGGCACATGGGTTGTACCCATCACTTTCAGTGGTTTCCCCATATAGGTCCTCAGCCTTGCCGAAGTTTTGATCAGGGCTAAGAATTGGAGTCCAGTGCGTATCTTGTTAAACATTGTCTCCCCTGTGACCGATACGGCTCTGCCTGTGTCGACCTCCATGAAAATTGGATGTCCATTCAGTCTCACTGATACTTTGATGGGTTCTGATTTTGTCATCGTTATGCACAGTAGCTGTTCCTCGTCAGAGGTAGGTGGTGCTTCCAGGTTGTGCATTCTCCTGTCCCTCGGCCATGTTGGTTTAAGAGATTTGCTTTTCCTCTGTGCATCCTGACACTGGCAACCATAGCAATGTCATGTCGGGTGGGGCTCTAAAGGAAATGCTGTCACTCTGGGCTTAACCTGACATTGTCTAGGTGCGGTTCTATAGGCAGACTTGGGCTCCCTCGTATCCGAATCTTTCTGGAGGGCCGCTATGTAGTGGCCTTCCCCGTAGTGATAGTCCCCTAACCCAGTCTCCCTGGTGTTGGCCTCTACCGCCATCGGGATACCTTGGAAATCATGTGCTCCACTTGTTGACTTTTCTAATGACAAGGCCAGCTGTAATGCCTGTTTACAGTCCAACTGGGCCTCCACCAACAGGCATTTCTGTATTGTCATATTGTTAATTCTGCACACCAACCAGTCTCGGAGCACCTCATTTAGTGTCCCCCCCGAATTCGCAAGCCTCCGCCAGACATCTTAGCCTTGTTAGAAAACTGGTAATTGACTCCTCCACTTCTCTAAATGTGGAATAAAAACGGTACCTCCGCAGGATCAGGGGTGGCTTAGGGTCATAATATACTTGAATTAAGTTTGACAACTCTTGGAAGGACTTTGTGCCTGGTGCCTCTGGGAAAGCATAATCGAAAAAGCTGCTGGTCCACATGCAGTCAGCAAGATAACCCTTTGCTTCTCCATGTGACAGGCTGGGGATAGTTCCAGTCTCCTGGGCCAGCATGTGTGCAGGAAGTGTCTCCAGCTACAGCTCCTGGAAGCTTGAGTTTCAGAGCTGGAGCGGCGGCTGGAGACACTGTGGAGCATCCACGAGTCGGAGAGTATCGTGGATAGCAGGTATAGAGAGGTGGTCACACTGCAAGCTCAGACTCCGCAGGCAGGAAGGGAATGGGTGACCACCAGACACAGCAAGAGAGATAGGCAGGTAGTGCAGGAATCTCCTGTGGCCATTCCCCTGCAGAACAGATATACCACTTTGAATACTGTTGACGGGAATGACCTCTCTCGGGAAAGCAGCAGCAGCCAAACTCGTTGCACCACGGTTGGTTCTGCTGCAGAGGGGAGGGGTAAAAAGTGTGCCAGTGCAATAGTTACAGGGGATTCAATTGTGAGGGAAATACTCAGGCGTTTCTGTGGCTGCAAACGAGACTCCAGGATGATATGTTGCCTCCCTGGTGCTAGGATCAAGGATGTCTCGGAGTGGCTGCAGGACATTCTGAAGGGGGAGGGTGAGCGGCCAGTGGTCGTAGTACACATTCGTATAAACGACATGGGTAAAAAAGGGATGAGTTCCTAAAAGCAGAATACAGGGAGCTAGGAAGAAAGTTAAGAAATCGGAACTCAAAGGTAGTGATCTCAGGATTACTACCGGTGCCATGTGCTAGTCAGAGTAGAAATGAGAAGATATATCGGATAAATACGTGACTGAAGAGATGGTGTCAGGGGGAGGGCCATTTTCTCTGCTATATACCTCCATGATTCTATGACTAAAATTTGAAAGACACATTGCAAAACATTTCAAATTGTTATATACAAATATAGAAAGTACAGCCCAGACTAGAAACTAACTCCATGTTGACTTCGACCAGAATCTCTCCTTAGTCAGCATGTCTGCTATCTAGTGTTACTCTACATGAAAGTTTTCCATTCCCATTTTAACCCTTGCTATGCCTTAAATTACATCCTCGTCAAATATTTATCCAATTTCCTTTTGAAAATTACTAGGTGGAATGTCTTGTGAAAAGGAAGAGGGAAGCTTATGTAGGGATGAGGAAACAAGGTTCAGATGGCTCGATTGAGGGTTACAAGTTAGCAAGGAATGAGCTGAAAAAGGGGCTTAGGAGAGCTAGGAGGGGACATGAGAAGTCCTTGGTGGGTCGGATCAAGGAAAACCCCAAGGCTTTTTACTCTGATGTGAGGAATAAAAGAATGACCAGGGTGTGGTTCGGGCCGGTCAAGGACAGTAGTGGGAACTTGTGTATGGAGTCAATAGAGATAGGCGAGGTGATGAATGAATACTTTTCTTCAGTGTTCACCAAGGAGTGGGGCCATGTTTTTGAGGAAGAGAAGGTGTTAGAGGCTAATAGGCTGGAGGAAATAGATGTTCGGAGGGAGGACGTACTGGCAGTTTTGAATAAACTGAAGGTTGATAAGTCCCCTGGGCCTGATGAAATATATCCTAGGATTCTTTGGGAGGCAAGGGATGAGATTGCAGAGCCTTTGGCTTTGATCTTTGGGTCCTCATTGTCCACGGGGATGGTGCCAGAGGACCGGAGAGTGGCGAATGTTGTTCCTCTGTTTAAGAAAGGGAATAGAAATGACCCTGGTAATTATAGACCGGTTAGTCTTACTTCAGTGGTTGGTAAATTGATGGAAAAGGTCCTTAGGGATGGGATTTACGACCATTTAGAAAGATGCGGATTAATCCGGGATAGTCAGCACGGATTCGTGAAGGGCAAGTCGTGCCTCACAAATTTGATAGAATTTTTTGAGGAGGTAACTAAGTGTGTTGATGAAGGTAGGGCAGTTGATGTCATATACATGGATTTTAGTAAGGCGTTTGATAAGGTCCCCCATGGTCGGCTTATGATGAAAGTGAGGAGGTGTGGGATAGAGGGAAAGTTGGCCGATTGGATAGGTAACTGGCTATCTGATTGAACACAGTAAGAAGTTTAACAACACCAGGTTAAAGTCCAACAGGTTTATTTGGTAGCAAAAGCCACACAAGCTTTCGGAGCTCTTAGCCCCTTCTTCAGGTGAGTGGGAATTCTGTTCACAAACAGAGCTTATAAAGACACAGACTCAATTTACATGAATAATGGTTGGAATGCAAATACTTACAACTAATCAAGTCTTTAAGAGACGAAACAATGTGAGTGGAGAGAGCATCAAGACAGGCTAAAAAGATGTGTATTGTCTCCAGACAAGACAGCCAGTGAAACTCTGCAGGTCCACGCAACTGTGGGAGTTACAAATAGTGTGACATGAACCCAATATCCCGGTTGAGGCCGTCCTCGTGTGTGCGGAACTTGGCTATCAGTTTCTGCTCAGCGACTCTGCGCTGTCGTGTGTCGCGAAGGCCGCCTTGGAGAACGCTTACCCGAATATCAGAGGCCGAATGCCCGTGACCGCTGAAGTGCTCCCCAACAGGAAGAGAACAGTCTTGCCTGGTGATTGTCGAGCGGTGTTCATTCATCCATTGTCGCAGCGTCTGCATAGTTTCCCCAATGTACCATGCCTCGGGACATCCTTTCTTGCAGCGTATCAGGTAGACAACGTTGGCCGAATTGCAAGAGTATGTACCGTGTACCTGGTGGATGGTGTTCTCACGTGAGATGATGGCATCTGTGTCGATGATCCGGCACGTCTTGCAGAGGTTGCTGTGGCAGGGTTGTGTGGTGTCATGGTCACTGTTCTCCTGAAGGCTGGGTAGTTTGCTGCGGACAATGGTCTGTTTGAGGTTGTGCGGTTGTTTGAAGGCAAGAAGTGGGGGTGTGGGGATGGCCTTGGTGAGATGTTCATCTTCATCAATGACATGTTGAAGGCTCCAGAGGATTGATCAACAGTTCCAACTGATCAACAGTTGATTGATCAACAGTTCCAACGCGCCACAGCGAAAAACCGCACCGACCTCCTCAGAAGACAAACACGGGACACAGTGGACAGAGTACCCTTCGTTGTCCAGTACTTCCCCGGAGCGGAGAAGCTACGGCATCTCCTCCAGAGCCTTCAACATGTCATTGATGAAGACGAACATCTCGCCAAGGCCATCCCCACACCCCCACTTCTTGCCTTCAAACAATCGCACAACCTCAAACAGACCATTGTCCGCAGCAAACTACCCAGCCTTCAGGAGAACAGTGACCATGACACCACACAACCCTGCCACAGCAACCTCTGCAAGACATGCCGGATCATCGACACAGATGCCATCATCTCACGTGAGAACACCATCCACCAGGTACACGGTACATACTCTTGCAACTCGGCCAACGTTGTCTACCTGATACGCTGCAAGAAAGGATGTCCCGAGGCATGGTACATTGGGGAAACTATGCAGACGCTGCGACAACGGATGAATGAACACCGCTCGACAATCACCAGGCAAGACTGTTCTCTTCCTGTTGGGGAGCACTTCAGCGGTCACGGGCATTCGGCCTCTGATATTCGGGTAAGCGTTCTCCAAGGCGGCCTTCGCGACACACGACAGCGCAGAGTCGCTGAGCAGAAACTGATAGCCAAGTTCCGCACACACGAGGACGGCCTCAACCGGGATATTGGGTTCATGTCACACTATTTGTAACTCCCACAGTTGCGTGGACCTGCAGAGTTTCACTGGCTGTCTTGTCTGGAGACAATACACATCTTTTTAGCCTGTCTTGATGCTCTCTCCACTCACATTGTTTCGTCTCTTAAAGACTTGATTAGTTGTAAGTATTTGCATTCCAACCATTATTCATGTAAATTGAGTCTGTGTCTTTATAAGCTCTGTTTGTGAACAGAATTCCCACTCACCTGAAGAAGGGGCTAAGAGCTCCGAAAGCTTGTGTGGATTTTGCTACCAAATAAACCTGTTGGACTTTAACCTGGTGTTGTTAAACTTCTTACTGTGTTTACCCCAGTCCAACGCCGGCATCTCCATATCTGATTGAAGACAGAGGGTGGTGGTGGATGGAAAATTTTCGGACTGGAGGCAGGTTGCTAGCGGAGTGCCACAGGGATCAGTGCTTGGTCCTCTGCTCTTTGTGATTTTTATTAATGACTTAGAGCAGGGGGCTGAAGGGTGGATCAGTAAATTTGCTGATGACACCAAGATTGGTGGAGTAGTGGATGAGGTGGAGGCTGTTGTAGGCTGCAAAGAGACATAGATAGGATGCAAAGCTGGGCTGAAAAATGGCAAATGGAGTTTAACCCTGATAAATGTGAGGTGATTCATTTTGGTAGGACTAATTTAAATGTGGATTACAGGGTCAAAGGTAGGGTTCTGAAGACTGTGGAGGAACAGAGAGATCTTGGGGTCCATATCCACAGATCTCTAAAGGTTGCCACTCAAGTGGATAGAGCTGTGAAGAAGGCCTATAGTGTGTTAGCTTTGATTTTCTCCAAGGCGGCCCTCACGACACACGACAGCGCAGAGTCGCTGAGCAGAAACTGATAGCCAAGTTCCGCACACATGAGGACGGCCTAAACCGGGATGTTGGATTTATGTCACATTATCAGTAACCCCCACAGCTTGCCTCCTGATCTTACTCGCTGTTCTGTCTGGAGACAATACACATCTCTTTAACCTGTGTTTAATGTTCCCTCCACCCACATTATCTGTACCTTTAAGACCTGGCTGGCTGTAGAGTTTTGCATTCTAATTAGTATTCTGTAACTTGATGTTGTGTCTCTGTGCACTGTTGGAGAACAGATTTTCACTCCATCTGACAAAGGGGCAGCGCTCCGAAAGCTTATGGTATTTGCTACCAAATAAACCTGTTGGACTTTAACCTGGTGTTGTGAGACTTCTTACTTAGCTTTTATTAACAGGGTGTTGGAATTTAAGAGCCGTGGGGTTATGCTGCAACTGTACAGGACCTTGGTGAGACCACATTTGGAATATTGTGTGCAGTTCTGGTCACCTCACTATAAGAAGGATGTGGAAGCGCTGGAAAGAGTGCAGAGGAGATTTACCAGGATGCTGCCTGGTTTGGAGGGTAGGTCTTATGAGGAAAGGTTGAGGGAGCTAGGGCTGGTCTCTCTGGAGCGGAGGAGGCTGAGGGGAGACTTAATAGAGGTTTATAAAATGATGAAGGGGATAGATAGAGTGAACGTTCAAAGACTATTTCCTCGGGTGGATGGAGTTATTACAAGGGGGCATAACTATAGGGTTCATGGTGGGAGATATAGGAAGGATATCAGAGGTAGGTTCTTTACGCAGAGAGTGGTTGGTGTGTGGAATGGACTGCCTGCAGTGATAGTGGAGTCAGACACTTTGGGAACATTTAAGCGGTTATTGGATAGGCACATGGAGCACACCAGGATGATAGGGAGTGGGATAGCTTGATCTTGGTTCCAGATAAAGCTCGGCACAACATCGTGGGCCGAAGGGCCTGTTCTGTGCTGTACTGTTCTATGTATCTATGTACGATGCAATCCATTTCCGCTATCCATTTCATGTAGCACACTCCAGATTCTCACAAACCTCAACAATTCTTCTCCTCTTATCCCTGCTTCTTTAGTCAATCCTCTTCAATCTGTGTCCACTGGTTACTGAACTCCTCCCTAGCCTTCGACCAGTGGATGTATTTCTCCTGATTTACTTCATTAAAGTACTTTCAGAATTCGAAGCCGCTCGGTTACCTTAGGCAATAGGTTGGACACTGGGCTGGAGAGAACTTTCCTAATTTACTTCCACCCCCCCCCCCCCCCCCCCCCCCCCCCCCGCAACCAAACCCTGGTCAGGGCTGAGGAAGTTTTTTACACTGGTTTGTTGGCTCCGGCAGAAGATTAGTCAGCTGCCTGTGGGAGAACATGTTGGGAATCCTGACAATTCAGGGTGGGTTCAGTGGACTGGTCTGTCTCTCCCTAACCATCAGTCACTCCACATTGAGCAGTTGAAGATACTGCGACAAGTCCCTTGCAACTATTAGTGAGCATGGCTTCATCCAACAATAACTTGCATCTTGAGAGTATCTTAACACAGTGACAGCACTTCACAAAATCATTACCAAAGATTGACAAGAAGCCACATAAAGACATGCAGCTAAAACCCTAATGGTCATTGAAAGAATGCAATAAGGAAGGTTAGAAATGTGGAGGTGTATACGGACGGAATTCTACAACTTAAGACCAAGACAGCCAAAGGTGCAGATCCCTGGGAGGACTAAAAGAGGAATAAGTGAGGTAAATGAGGGCTAAGAGAGGGGTAAGTGAGGGCCGAGAGAGGGATAAGTGTGGTAAGTGAAGGCTAAGAGAGGGGTAAGTGAGAGCTGAGAGGGGTAAGTGAGAGCTAAGAGGGGGTATGTGAGAAATAAGAGATGGGGAAGTGAGGTAAGTGAGCGCTGAGAGAGGGGTGTGTGAAAAGTGAGGGCGAAGAGAGGGTAAGGGCTAAGAGAGGGGGTAAGCGAGGTAGATAAGGGCTAAGAGAGGGGTAAGTGAGGGCTCGGAGAGGGGTAAACAAGGTGAGTGAGGGCTGAGAGGGGGTAAGCAAGGTAAGTGAGAGCTCAGAGCAGGGTGAGTGAGATAAGTGAGGGCTGAGAGAGGGGTAAGCAAAGGAATACAGTGGGTACTTTTACTAAACTTATTGAGTGATCACAACTAAAAAACTGAAGTGTATAATGTGCGTTCCATATGCCAGGTGCACACAGCATCGTATCTTTGCACAGACTAAAGGTCTATTCAGTGCTGCTAAGTGAACGATTTGCTCTGGAGAAGGTGTTTGTGTGAAGGAGCTGATTGAAAGGACCATTCAATGTTATGGCTGAAAATAAGGAGAGAGAAAAAAACAGATAAATAAGGCAACAAAGAGTGGATAAAAAGACATTTCATTTGTATAGCATCTTTCATGATTTCAAGAGGCCCCAGTGATTTTACCTCTGAAGTAGTCTTTTTTGAAGAGCAATCCCTGTTCTAATGAATGGAAACAAAGCAGCCAATATGTGCACAGCAAGCTCCCACAGACAACAGATGAACCATTTCAGTGATATTTGTTGAGGGGATAAATATTGGTTAAGAACCCAGGGGACAATACCTCTGCTCTGCTTTAAAATGAGACTGCTTACTGAAACAGTAGAAGGATCTCCCTTGAATATCTCATGTGAAAAAGCAGCTCTTTGGCAGTGCAGAGTTCTCTCAGTACTACACTGTGGTAAACCACTGTTAGCTTATTACTTGAATATGTGACATGCCTGGCCACATCCCTGCCGGCCCTACCCGAGACTCCTCCCCCCCCGGTCCAGGTATAAAAGCGACTGCTCCCCACTCCCCTGCCTCAGTCTGGACCAGTTCATCGGCATTGGGTGTGCTCCAAGTCTTTTGCTAATAAAAGCCTATTTGTTCTTGCATACAAACTAGTCTTTGCTCGATTGATGGTGCATCAATTTTATTAGCAAAGGTTTTGGGATGGAGCAGATACTAAAACCCGACAAACTCAAACTGGACCCTCAAGCTGTAGGAGCCTCTAACAGCTTCGATCACTGGCTGCGCCATTTCGAAACTTTCCTCACCTCCTCCTCCGTCGTCCAGACCGAAACCGACAAGCTGCATGTGCTCCACGCCCGGGTAAGCGATCAAGTATTCTCGATGATTAGAGATGCTGAAACTTACAAGGATGCGATCGAACTTTTAAAAGGCCAGTACAACAAACAGTCGAATGAAATCTACGTCAGACATCTTCTGGCTACTCGCAGACAACAGCCAGGAGAATCGGGTGATCAATTCCTGCGTGCGTTGCGAGCACTTGACAAGGCCTGCAACTGCAAGACCGTGACAGCCGCCCAAAACACTGAGGACTTGATCAGAGGTGCCTATGTCACGGGTATCAGGTCAAACTATGTCCGACAATGACTGCTGGAACAGGGTGGGCTGGACCTACAAAAGGCTGTGGCAGTTGCCGACTCGTTAGAGGTGGCCTTCCGTAATCTCGAGGCCTACACTCCCGACCACGGAGGCGCATCGTGGATACCGCGGCCACCGCCACCTCTGTGCTCGGGAGGGCCGCAGGCCTATGCCACGCCACGTCCCACCAATGACCCGACCACTGCAGCAGTCTCCGGAGGCCCGAAGTGTTACTTCTGCAGCCGGGGGAAGCACCCCCGACAACGCTGCCCCGCGAAGGATGCAATCTGCTCCGGGCGTGGAAAGAAGGGCCATTACATGAAGGTATGCAGAGCGAAATCGACTTCCAAGCCCAGTAGCGCCGCGTGCGACCAGCGGGGGCCGCCATCTTGGGCGCCAGTAGCCGCATGTGAGCCGTGCGGGCCGCCATCTTGGACGCCATCAGCCGCGTGTGGGCCGTGCGGGCCGCCATCTTGGACGCCATCAGCCACATGTGGGCCGTGCGAGCCGCCAGCTTGGACGCCGTCAGCCGCGTGCGACTACTCGCAAAGTCCAACAGTGGCTTCAATTACGCTGGACCAATCCAGGCCTCACCAACTCGCCAGGTCCATGATGGACATCGAGGTAAACGGTCACATTACAAACTGTTTGTTTGACTGTGGGAGTACGAAGAGCTTTATTCACCCTAACACAGTGAGTCGCTACGCCCTTTCAGTACTGCCAGTGAAGCAAACGATCTCCATGGCTTCAAAGTCCCACTCGGTGGATGTCCTCGGGTACTGCGTGGCGACCCTGACTGTACGGGGCACAGTGTACAAAACTTTCAGGCTCCTCGTGCTGCCACAACTCTGCGCTGCCGTACTCCTGGGGCTAGATTTCCTGAGTCACCTTAAGAGCGTCACAATGGAGTATAATGGGCCTTTTCCCCCGCTCTCCGTTTGCAATCAGCAGTTCTTAGATCGCCCACCGCGCACCACCTGCAGCCTCTCGACCCTTAAAGTCGCCCCTCCCTCACTGTTTGAAAATCTCACCCCCGATTGCAAGCCCATCGCCACCAAGAGCAGACAGTACAGTGCTGGAGACAGAGTTTTTATCAGGTCCGAAGTGCAACGGCTCCTAGGGGAGAGGATCACCGAGGCCAGTACCAGCCCCTGGAGAGCTCAAGTAGCAGTTGTTGAAACTGGGGAGAAACATTGCATGGTCATTGACTACAGTCAGACCATTAACCGATACATGCAGTTGGACGCGTACCCCCTTCCCCGCATATCTGACATGGTTAATCAGATCGCACAATATCGGGTGTTCTCCACCATCAACTTAAAATCTGCATACCACCAGCTCCCTATCCGCCCGGAGGACCGCCAATATACTGCCTTCGAGGCAGATGGCCGCCTCTATCACTTCCTTAGGGTCCCCTTCGGTGTCACTAACGGGGTCTCGGTTTTCCAGCGTGAGATGGACCGAATGGTAGACTAGAACGGGCTGTGGGCCACCTTCCCGTACCTGGATAACGTCACCATGTGCGGCCATGATCAGCAGGACCACGATGCCAACCTCCACAAATTCCTCCACACCGCCACACCTAAATCTGACCTATATTAAGGAGAAGTGCGTATTCCGCACACACCGCCTCGCCATCCTTGGTTGTGTTGTGGAAAACAGGGTCATCGGTCCCGATCCCGACCGCATTCGCCACCTCCTGGAACTTCCCCTCCCCACCAGCCTCAAAGCACTGAGGAGATGCCTGGGCTTTTTCTCGTATTACGCCCAGTGGGTCCCCAATTATGCGGATAAAGCTGGTCCGCTCATCAAATCCACCTCTTTTCCCCTGACGGCAGAGGCCCGCATGGCCTTCGACGGCATCAAAGCAGACATCGCGAAGGCCACGATGCACGCTGGAGACGAATCCATCCCGTTCCAGGTGGAGAGCGATGCGTCTGACTTCTCCCTAGCCGCCACCCTTAACCAGGCGGGCAGACCCATGGCCTTCTTCTCATGAACCCTCCAAGGCCCTGAAGTTCGACACTCCTCTGTCGAAAAGGAGGCCCAAGCCATAGTGGAAGCTGTACGGCACTGGCGCCACTACTTAGCTGGTAAACGGTTCACCCTACTCACGGACCAACGGTCAGTTGCATTCATGTTTAATAATACACAGCGGGGCAAGATCAAAAACGATAAAATATTGAGGTGGAGAATCGAGCTTTCCACCTCCAATTACAACATCTTATACCGGCCCGGGAAGCTCAATGAGCCCCCAGACACCCTGTCCCGGGGAATATGTGCCAGCGCACAAACAGACCAATTGCAGACTCTCCACAACGACCTCTGCCACCCAGGGGTCACCAGGTTTCTTCACTTCATTAAAGCCTGTAACCTGCCTTACTCCATTGAGGAAGTCAGGTCTCTAACCAGACACTGCCAGGTCTGCGCAGAGTGCAAGCCACACTTCTATCAGCCAGACAGAGCACACCTCATAAAGGCCACCCGCCCTTTCGAACGCCTAAGCGTCGACTTCAAAGGCCCCCTCCCCTCTTCTGACCACAACATATACTTCCTCAACATCACTGACGAATATTCACGTTTCCCCTTCGCTATTCCCTGCCCGGATATGACCTCGGCCATGGTCGTCAGGGCCCTGCACAGCCTCTCAACCCTGTTCGGTTTCCCTAGCTATATCCATAGCGACCGGGGATCCTCCTTTATGAGTGATGAGCTGCGACAGTACCTGCTCTCCAAAGGCATAACCTTGAGTAGGACCACCAGCTACAACCCCAGGGGGAACAGACAGGTAGAGAGGGAGAACGCGACAGTCTGGAAGGCCGTTTTACTAGCTCTGAGATCTAAAGGTCTTCCAGTCACCCGCTGGCAAGAGGTCCTCCCTGATGCACTATACTCGATTAGATCACTCCTTTGCACAGCTACCAATGCTACCCCTCATGAAAGAATGTTTGTTTTCCCCAGAAAGTCCTCCTCGGGGACCTCACTACCGTCGTGGCTGATGTCCCCAGGCCCTGTCCTGCTCCGGAAGCACGTGAGGACCTATAAGTCGGACCCCCTGGTCGAAAGGGCCCAACTCCTCCACGCCAACCCCCAATACGCCTATGTGGCGTACCCCAACGGGTGGGAGGACACGGTCTCTATTCGAGACCTGGCACCCGCAGGTGCCCCAGGGACCACTACGACTCACAACCCCACACCCCCAACCCCCAATGTTGTCCATACAGCACCAGGGCCACAGCATGCTCCCCTAGCCCCTGTATACAGCACGCCTGAGCCCCAGGAGCCGCCACCAC
This sequence comes from Mustelus asterias, assembly GCF_964213995.1. Classification (NCBI taxonomy): domain Eukaryota; kingdom Metazoa; phylum Chordata; class Chondrichthyes; order Carcharhiniformes; family Triakidae; genus Mustelus; species Mustelus asterias. Next base: position 67,293,166 of record NC_135804.1, on the reverse strand, counting down.
GCACTCGACAATCTGAAGGGACTCGAGCAACTACGACCTGGCGCCTGAACCAACACCGCGGCCACCTGAACCGACACCACAACCGGCACTACGGCGGTCGCAGCGGCAGATCAAGCCCCCAGAGAGACTAAATTTGTAATTCTGTAAATATCGTTCGGTGGATGTCCTTGGACTCTTTTTTAAACAGGGGGTGAATGTGGTAAACCACTGTTAGCTTATTACCTGTATATGTGACATGCCTGGACACATCCCTGCCGGCCCTACCCGAGACTCCTCTCCTCCCTGGTCCAGGTATAAAGGCGACTGCTCCCCACCCCCCTGCCTCAGTCTGGACCAGTTCATCGGCATGGGTGTGCTCCAAGTCTTTTGCTAATAAAAGCCTATTTGTTCTTGCATACAAACTAGTCTTTGCTTAATTGATGGTGTATCATACACTGCGAGAAAGAGCCTCAATTATACGTCAGGATCCCTCAAGTGGGTCTTGAACCCATAACCTGAATCAAGAGCACCAGGAACTGTGTCATGACTGATCTAGTGACTGTCAGATTTGGCTTTTTAAATCCTAAAAAGTATACAACAAAACACTGTGAAAAATCCCATTGTTTAAAGATACTGGGCGGAATCTTACCAGAATTTGGCAGTGCCAGTTTTGGTGAGGAAGCTGGTGTTGAACTCTCCAACTTAATTGGCCAGTTTTCTCTCCAGGTCTTGTCACTTTAACTGCCAAAAAAAGAGTGGGCATGGTTTGCGGCATCACTCTGGTGAGGCGGAGACTCTTAGTGCCAGGAACTGGTGCCATTGAGATCGGAGGCACCGTTTAAAAAGGGTGCTCCGATAACTAAAACAAATTAACTTTCTCTACACCACAGAGGTATCTGTGACCTTTCCTGGGCCCCCCATCATCCCCATCCCATCCTGTAACCCCCAATCATCACCAGCATTGATATCCCCTCCTCCCTGCACCCCCCTCATCCTTCTGCTCCCAGCCATCATCACCAGCATCAACCACCCGCCCCCCCCCCCCCCCCCACCCCCACCCTGATCATCGGCAGCATACCCATTGCTTGCAGTTCTACTTCCCCACACCACCTCAAATACATGAAACCCCACACGTGAGGCTCACCCTCGGGACCACCCCTGGCACTGCCCCGGCACAGTTGGCACTGCCTGACCATGTCCCTCTAACCTGGGGACTATAGTGACCTGTGAAACCCTGGGAATATCCCCACGACAGGTTCATGTCTTTGTGAACCGTAGCTATGAAAATCCCGCGAGTGGACAAATCTTGCGAGGGGAGTCTTTAATTAGATTTAAATGTAATTAAGTTATTGCAAATCAGGTTCTTGTTCATTATAGGTATGAGCCTGCTTATGTCGTTGGCTTGGGGCAGCGAAACTTGGAGATCACAATCTCGCCAGCGAGATTCACAATTTCCAGTTTCGCCGGATGTTGAGCCCCCGCGAGCGATCTTGCAGAAAGAGAGTGGAAGCCAATATTCCGCCCTACGGAAAAGAAGTTTAAGGAATGTTCTGAGTCTTGATTTCCGAAGCAGTGTGTCAACACATTTTATACAAGTTCAACAACACTTTTATTGTTTTCCGATTTGATTTCTGGGCTGACAGATGGAGCAGAAGTTCTTTCATCCCAGTGGGAAACAGTTGAATCCCTGCAAGGCATCAGATTCTCCCTGTTCCCCAAGCCTCTCCACAGATGTTGCTGTTCCTGCCACATACATTGTTCAAGTAACAGACATAGACTCGGCTGCAGTGAGACCTGTGTCCCAAAGGGGCTGGATCCTCTTGTATTAGGTAAAAGTCTGAACACCAGCAGACTGCTTCCTGCCAGAGCAGCTCAGAGCCTTCATTCAACCAGAAACATGCAGTGTAAATCCAAGAGCTGCAATCCTTTAATAAACCCAGTGTCACCCTGGGCTCAGTCAATAGTGCAAGGAAGGCATGGATTCAGGTTCAACACCAGAGATGTGAGGACATAATCCAGATAGACACTCTGTGCAGGATTGAGGGAGTGCTGCACTGCCGGGGGAGCCACAGTTTAGATGAACATCACAGAATCACAGAATTGTTACGATACAGAAGGAGGCCATTTGGCCCATCGTGTCTGCACTGGTTCTCTAAACAAGCATTATGGCTGAGTGAAATTCTCCTGCCTTTTCCACATACCCCTGCACATCGGAGTGCCTTAATTGAACCTGCCACCATCACTTCCAGGGAATGCATTCCAGACCTGAACCGCTTCTGTGAAAAAGATTTTTCTCACATCACATCTGCTTCTTTTGCAAATCACTCTAACTCTGTGCCCTCTCATTCTGGATCCTTTTACGAGTGGGAACAATTTCTCCCTATCTACTCTGTCCAGCCCCCTCATGATTTGAAGCATCTCTGTCAAACCTAACATTAAATCAAATATAAAAGATTAGCACTATTTCAAAGAAGAGCAAAGGTTTCTCCACAGTGTAGTGGTCAACAATAATCCCTCATTTAAACAGATGATCAAACCATTATCCCAATCTTGTTTGTGGGTGCTGGCTGTGTGTCAGTTGATGCATCACAACAGTGAGGATGCTTGATCTGTCACTTTCTGGCCATAAAGCATGGTGGGCTATCCTGAGGTTTGGAAGCTGGACACTGAGTTCCTCCTCCCTGTGCCTTCGCAGGCACAGGCTAGCTGCACGGTACAGGGGATGACTCAACCTCAACACTGGAGCATGTGCCTGGGAATTCTGATCTGCGGATCTGTGGGAGTTTGTCGGAGTAGGCAAGGGTCTATGGGATCGGTGGGAGTCTGTGGAAATCCCATCCGCTGCCAAAACCAACACTGTTAAAGAGAGTTGACAGAAAAGTAGTGGGCAATGGAAACATTCAATTTCTGCTTCCTCCACAATCTCCGCCAATCTCCCCAGTGAGTAAAGGACACATACATACTACCATTGAGGGCAATCATAGAATCATAGAAACCCTACAGTACAGAAAGAGGCCATTCGGCCCATCGAGTCTGCGCCAACCACAATCCCATCCAGGCCCTAGCCCCATATCCCATCCACTAATCCCTCTAACCTATGCATCTCAGGACACTAAGGGGCAATTTTAGCATGGCCAATCAACCTAACCCGCACATCTTTGGACAGCGGGAGGAAACCGGAGCACCCGAAGAAAACCCACGCAGACACGAGGAGAATGTGCAAACTCCACACAGTGACCCAAACCAAGAATCGAACCCAGGTCCCTGGAGCTGTGAAGCAGCAGTGCTAACCACTGTGCTACCGTGCCGCCCAAAATACCATGTTGCCTCAATTCTTTTTGGGAATGCACAAGGAATTTAAGTGCTTGGTCCCTTTAAGGCTTTATGCGTGGTGATGCATACAAGGTAATTTAAAGGGACAGGCTTGTGCATTGGGAAATTTCAAGTGGTTATGTAGTCACATGGCCACAAGGATTAGAGGGAAGGTAAATTGAGATATTTGTTGCATAGTTGCTGCTTTCCTGTGTCTCAGGTGATGCATTACAGTGCAGGCTGAAGCCAAAACACAGCTAACTTCCCAGGACAGTGACTGGCAAGGGGATCCCTGGGTGGACTTATTATCTCACTTGTTCTGGATCGGGGAAATCAGCACACGTGAAGAGCTGTGCACAGGATGTGAGTTTTGGTGGCGATGCTTTTGGGGTTTCGGGATGATGGCTATATGGGAGAATAAATAATTTTTTAATGATAAATCACTCTTCGCAGAAGATCTTGATTCATGTAGCACATAAACAGTCCCAGGTCCCAGAATCCCATTTCACCCGTTCATTCACACAGAGGCTATGGTGATTGATTTCACTAAACGTTCTAACACGGACCGGAGGACAGGACATCTTCCCCATGAAAGTAGTTCCACCTTCACTAATCTCCAAATGACACTTTCCTTGTTACACTTTTCTGACATTTTTTATCATTAAGGTAGGTTAGATACAGAGTAACGCCCCCTCAACACTGTCTCCATCAAACACTCCCAGGATAGATACAGCAGTGTTGGATACAGAGTAAAGTTCTCCCTAGACTGCCCCATCAAACATTCCCAGGACAGGTACAGCATGGGGTTAGATACAGAGTAACACTCCCTCTACACTATCTCCATCAAACACTCCCAGGACAGGTACAGCACGGGGTTTGATACAGAATAAAGCTCCCTCGACATTGTTCGCATCAAACTCTCCCAGGACAGGTACAGCACGGAATTAGATACAGAGTAAAGCTCCCTTTACACTGTCCCCATCAAACACTCCCAGGATAAGTACAGCATGGGGTTAGATACAGAGTAAAGCTCCCTCTACACTGTCCCCAACGAACACTCCAAACACTCCCAGGGCAGGTGCAGCATGGGGATGGATACAAAGTAAAACTCTCTCAACACTATCTCCAGCGAAAACTCCTGGGATAGGTATGCACGGGGTTAGATACGGAGTAAAGCTCCCTCTACGCTGTTCCATCCAACACTTCCAAGGCAGGTACAGCACAGTGTTAGATACAGAGTAAAGATCCCGCTATACTATCCCCATCAAACACTCCCAGGACAAGTACAGCACATGGTTCAATACAGGGTAAAGCTCCCTCTACACTGCCTATATCAAACACTCCCAGGACAGGTACAACACGTGGTTAGATACAGAGTAAAGCTCCCACTACACTATACCCATTAAACATGTACAGGACAAATACAGCACGGCGTTAGATATACAGTAAAGCTCCCTCTATACTGTCCTCAGCAGAGACTCCCAGGACAAGTACAGCGCAGGGTGAGTTACTAAGTAAAGCTTCCTCTACTCTGTCCCCATCAAACACTACCAGGGCAGATACAGCACAGGGTTAGATACAGAGTCGTGCTTCCTCGACACTGCCCCATCAAATTGTCGCAAGGCAGGTACAGCACAGGGTTAGATTCGAAGTAAGCTCCCTCCACACTGTCGCCTTCAAACAATCCCAGGGCAGGTGCAGCAAAGATTAGGCATCCAGGGCAGCACTCAATGTACTCTACAATGCATAACTTAAGGTGCCACTTAGTTCAATATTCATTGCATCATTTAATATATTACTCAACAGACTACCTAAAGCATTCTCCAAAACACCAGACATGAGCCTGGACCTAAGCCCAATTCAAGTCCAAGTCCACACCTCTCCTCTGTGCAAGTTATGTTCTAGAAACACAATGGGACAGAATCCTACTTGGATGTATAATCAAAAACAGAAAGTGCTGGAAAATCTCAGCAGGCCTGGCAGGATCTGTGGAAAATCAGAGTTAATGTTTCCAGACCAGAGTGACTCTTCCTCAGAACTGAGGGGAAGTGAAAATGTGACAGCATTTATACTGTTGAAAAGGTGGGGGTGGTGGGGGGGTGGGGGGGGGGGGGGGGGTGGTAAAGGGAAGGTGGGAATAGGGTAGACAACAGGAGGAATTAAATAATATAGATAATGTGGAACAAAAGGCAAGGAGAGTGGTAAGGGTTGTGGTAACGAAACAAAGCATTCATCCGAAGCGAGTGTGAATGGCTGAATAATGAACAGCTCTGTCTGAAATCAAAATCATAAGAACAAGATACAGATTGGAACTTGGCAACAAAAAAATCAAAATGGGGGACGGGGTTCAATGTCTGAAAATGCTGAAGTCCAGAAGGCTGCAAAGTATCTAATCGGAAGATGAGGTTCTGTCCCGGAGCTTCACTGGAACACTACAGCAGGCTCAGGCTATGAGAGGCAGCTCAAATGGCAAACCTGACAGTTGTGATCATGAGTGGAGGTGTTTCACAAAGTGGCCACCCCAGTTTGGTCCCGCTCAGATCTGTTTTGTTGGTTAATAGCCTTTTTTAATCCATGCAGACAGAACATATGAGATCTTAGAGTGGCCACCAGCCTAGCATGTAGCAGTCACCACCTCACTACCTCATAGAATTCAACAGGGCAGAGGGCACACTGACAACTGTCAATTAAATTCGGAATGGACAAACTGCGGCCCTGGTTTCGGATCCGAGGAACTGAGTACCGAGCCGAGCCAAACCTTATCATCACTGCTCAGAAACACCTTCCACTTGGACCACGTCACAGTGACCAGAAGCAGGAACAAAGTCTGACTTCCCTGCTCCAGCTGTTATTCCTGAAGGGTGAAACTGATTATAGCGTTCCATCAATGGTGTGGCTGAGGAAGTTCTTCACTCAGAGGGTGGTCAAGCTTTCAAGTTCTTTATCCCAGACAGCTGTGGAAACTCAAATCATGGAGCATATCCAAGACAGGAATTGATGGCTCGATCAATTAAAGACTAATGATATCAAGGGATGTGGGGGTAGCACAGGGCAAGAGGGGTTGAGGTAGATGATCAGCCATAGTGGAACATGCTCAATGGGCCGAATGGTCTACTCCTGCATTTATGTTCGAAGTTCCAATCCTAATCCAATGTTCATATTGGGCTGGTATGGCCATACACTCCTCCACCACTGCTCCGGAGTTAACCACCTGCTGAAAAGCAGCCATTCCTTACTCCCACCCTCACTTATAAGAGACACCCTAGAGGCTGATGCGAAAGCAGGAAATGCTGGGAAGATGATGCATACTCACTGAACAGGTCAAGTTCTCATTGTCCATCACTTTCTGCTGTAGGTCGAGCCACATAGTCTGAAAGCAGAGACACAGGAGTAAGAGGGAGCAGTAATGGTAGAATTAATCCATGCACTCCAACCCCCTCCCCCATGCCTAGCCCCTCCCAACTCCACCCTACCCTCCAGCGCATAGAATTTCACAGCCAACGGTCAGTCCACTACTTAGGAATCACATGGGGAATAGAAGCATCATCACTGCAATGTTTCATGGCCAAATGTTGCGGTTAACCTTGCATCTATTGGGAGTTCCATACAGATCAGAGACTAAAACGGCACCATCTCTATTTTTATGTGCAGTGCATTGTTAAATAGTTTAAACACACGATCTACGAGTTGCCCCCCCCACCAACCCCCCCCTCCCCCAACCAAACCCCACTTCCCGCCATGCCTTCTCCCCTCCCCAAAACTCTCAGTTATGGCTCAGTGGTCTCACCTTTGAGTTCAAAGATTGTGGTTCAAGACCCACTCAGAGACTGGAACACAAAACCAGATCCAGGCTGACATTCCCATGCTGCACCACCAAAGATGTGGAAATCTTAAACTGAGGCCCGATGCTTCCCTTCTGAGTGGAAAAGATCTCAGTGCTCGACTCGAAAGGGAAAGGTGCATCCATTCTCCCCAGTGTCTTGACCAATATTTATCCCTTAACTAACAACACCATCTGCTCTTCCTCACATTGCCATTTGTGGGAGCTTAATGGTACAAAGCTGCAACTGTGTTTTCTACATAAAACAGTGACTGCACTCCAGAAAACATTGAATTATTTGCGCACCTTCGAACAATGTGAAAGATGCAAGACTTTCTTTGACCTTACATTGGTATCTGAAAGGACCATGATGCTAAATTAATGAGGCATCATATAGCTGAATAGCAGCTATCCGAAAGCTGGCCAGAAGAAGTTGTTGGTGAACTGTTCAACCATGAACAGAATCACTGCGAAGTCTGATCTGGTCCACATGTTGGCATTCACATACCCACACTTTGCAGCCAAGGTTTCTGTAAGTTAAGGCAGCATCAGGAATCCAGGTGTAGCACAGACCAGGAATTGAATATTTGGTTCCATCATTAGAAAAAAGAGCCTTTCAAATCTGCTATGCCATTCAGCAAGATCTGACCATGACCTTAACTCCACTCTCCTGCTTGCTCCCCATAACCTTTGACTACCTAATAAAGCCCCACCTGACTAGACCCCGATCTGACTAAACCCTGAACTGACTAGACCCAACCTGACAACCTGTCCCCATCTAACTAAACCTCCACTGAACTATCCACCCACCAGCTGCCACCCTACCCAGTCACCCAGCTCCCACCCTACCCACCACACAAACCTACCCACTACCGGTCACCCAGCCCACCTCACCCATCTACCCAGTCACCAAACTACCATCCTACCCACCTCACCCATTTGACACTCTATCCACTTTCCACCCTACCCACCTACCATCCTATGCACATGCCACCCTGCCATCATACACACCTGGCACCGTATTCACCGACCATCTTATCCCTTTACTCCCTCCAATCCCTTATGTACATACCTTATCTCCATAACACTTTAAGAAGTTTTTGCACATTTGAATTCTTTACTTATCAGAACACAACAGCCAGTGCTATAAAAAGGGGATGTGACTTGTCTTCTTCACTGCTATAAAGTAGCTCCAGTTCAGGTACGCTTGCACTTCTGGAGAAGCCGGGATCAGAAATATGGAGCTCCAGTGTGATGGAGAGAAGTAGGAGTGCAGTGGCAATCTGGTAGAGATTCAGGCCATAATGTAAAGCAAACAATTTTAAAAGGAACACAGGGCAGAGAGTTCTGTGAGTGTATAACTCATTAATGGTAGCAGGAGAAGCTGGGAAAGCTGTTGAACAATACATACTGCATTCTAACAAGGAATACAGCACAGCAGGAAGGAAATTATCCATCAGTAGTTAGACCGAAGCTGAATTATTGTGTCCAATTCTGGACACAACACCTTAGGAAAGATGGCAAGGTTTGAGATAGGCTTACTGAGGAGATTCACTGAAATGGTTCCACAAATGAGGGACATCCATTAACGTTGAGAGACTGGAGAAGTTGGGATTCTTCTAACAGCAAGCAAAGTTAAAGGAGATTTAATAGAAATGTTCACAATTGGGTGGTTAACAGTGAGGCGATAGGAAGATATAGATGGGTTGGTCAAATGGGCAGATAAGTGGCCGATGGAGTTAACCCTGAACAGTGTGAGATGATACACTTTGGAAGGAGTAATTTGACAAGGAAGTATTCAATGAACGGCATGACACTAGGAAGTTCTGAGGAATGAAGGGGCCTTGGCGTGTTTAGTCCATAGATCTCTGAAGGCTGAAGGGCATGTTAGTGGGGTAGTGAAAAAAGCATGTGGGACACTTGCCTTTATCAATCAAGGCACAAATTACAAAAGCAGGGAAGTCAAGTTGGAATTGTGTAGAATTTTGGTGAGGCCACATCTGGACTACTATGTGCAGTTCTGGTTGCAATATCATAGGAAGGATGTGATTGCACTGGAAAGGGTGCAGAGGGGATTCTGCCTGGGATAGAACATTTAAATTACGAAGAGAGATTGCTTAGGCTCGGGTTGTTTATATTGGGACAGAGAAGACTGAGGAGTGACCTGATTGAGGTGTACAAGATTATGAGGGGCATGAACAAGGTGGCTAGTGAGCAACTGTTCCCCTTAGTTGAAGGGTCAGTCACGAGGGGACATAAGTTCAAGGTAAGGGGCAGGAGGTTTAGGGGGGATGTGAGGAAAAACTTTTTTATTCAGAGGGTGGTGATTGTCTGGAATGTGCTTCATGGGAAGGTGGTAGATGCAAGTTGCCTCACATCCTTTAAATGGATGAGCACTTGGCACATCATAACATTCAAGGCTATGGGCCAAGTGCTGGTTAATGGAATTAGGGCATGTGTTTCTCACATGTCGGTGCAGAATTGATGGACTGCAGGGTGTCTTCTGCACTGTGCGATTTTATAAGTGTTTTCAAGCAAGTAAATAAAGAGCAACATCTCACTCTGGGGGGAGGGAAGTAACGAGAGGATAACGATTTAAGAAACTTGGCAAAAAAAGAATGGTGGAGAGTCGGGGTTGAGGAGAATTTTTTATGCAGTGAGTTATTACAATCTTGAATATACAGTGGAGGAAGCAGATATCAAAATACCCTTCAAGGGTCAATTGTTTGCAGAATTGAAAAGTAAAAATTTGGAGAGTGATGGGGTAAGGGAAGAGGATTAGAACTAATGGGATAACTCGTCCAAAGAGTTAGCAGAAAAGGCCCAATAGCCTCCAAGTACAGATATATGATTTGATAATCTTCAGATTATTATGCTTGCTCCTCAATGTTGGAAAAAGTACAAAGTATACTCTACTTTCAAACAACATTGTTAGAAACATAGAAGAAACATAGAAAAACTACAGCACAAAACAGGCCCTTCGGCCCCACAAGTTGTGCCGAACATATTACACCTTTTAGGCCTACCTATAACCCTCCATCCTATTAAGTCCCATGTACTCATCCAGGAGTCTCTTAAAAATCCCTATTGAGTTTGCCTCCACCACCACTGACGGCAACCAATTCCACTCGCCCACCACCCTCTGTGTGAAAAACTTCCCCCTAACATTTCCCCTGTACCTACACCCCAGCACCTTAAACCTGTGTCCTCTCGTAGCAGCCATTTCCACCCTGGGAAAAAGCCTCTGAGAGTCCACCCGATCTATGCCTCTCAACATCTTATACACCTCTATTAGGTCTCCTCTCATCCTACGTCTCTCCAAGGAGAAAAGACCGAGTTTCCTCAGCCTATCCTCATAAAGCATGCCACTCAATCCAGGCAACATCCTTGTAAATCTCCTCTGCACCCTTTCAATCTTTTCCACATCCTTCCTGTAATGAGGCAACCAGAACTGAGCACAGTACTCCAAGTGGGGTCTGATGAGGGTCTTATATAGCTGCATCATTAAAGGGAGGTCAGAACAAAGACACCAGTGGTCAAGCCATAACAGAAAGAATGGGGATAAAAAATGGCTAGCTGTTTCTGTAGCACCAAAGAACAGTTTAATAACAGAAATGTTTGAGAATGACAGAACTGGAAGAATTCAATGAAGATGTCACTGAAGATTTAACCCCTAAGTCTCTCTAAGTCTCGTTAGGTCAAAGAATCGATCATTTGGAGTTTTGAATTGTTTGCAGATGTAAGCGTTGATATCTTTACAACTGTGCTGTCTTACCAATGAAAACAATTCTTTAGAAATCTTTTCTCTCAGCATCAGTTCATATTTACCTCATAACAAAAGAGTAATGAGAATTGAAAACAAACTACAGTTATCTATCTATCTCAGTCTGAAATATATACAAGGACTCTGCCCCCACAGCTCTCTGTGGCAAGGAGTTCCCAAAGACTCATATTCCTCTGAGAAAAGAAATTCCTCCTCATCTCAGTCTTAAATTGGTGTCCTTTTATTCTGAGACCATGCCCTCTGGTCCCCTTCAATGAGGGAAACATCCTCTCAGATTTACCCTGTCAAGTCCCTTAGGCATCCAATATATTTTGACGACATTACCTCTCATTCTTCTAAATTCCAATTAAAACAATTCCTCCATACCGGGATCAATCTAATGAACCTTCACTGAACCATCTCCAATGCAATAATGGGGGCGATGCTTCCAAAAAAGTTCTAAGTGCTGAATTCGCGGGAAAACTAGCTTAAATCACAATTGTATTTTCAGTGGGAGTTCAGACTCGAATCTCCCACACTTTGTGCAATGTAGAGGTCACAATCGTGAATATCATTAAAAACATGGGGGGGGCGGGGCCTAGTCGCACTGTAGTCTGACAGTTCTGGGCCTCTGTGCATGCGCAGTGGCCCAGAACTCTCAGCCTGCAGTTTGCTGGCCAGCGATTGAGCTGGCCAGCCCGGGACCCCCGCAGTGCTGCCGCTCCCGACATCTCCACAGACCAATCACGGACAAACGACCATTCCCGGGCCAGCCCCAACCACTCCTGTCCAGGAGCGCCCAAACTCCAGCCTCCCCACCCACCCCCCCGCAGCAGTGACGATTTCCTGCCTCCCCCAGCAGATCCCACCCCCATGGGAGGCAGACCCCACAGGCAAACAGCCCCAATCCCCGGCAACCCCCCCCACCCGCCCCGATTGCTGGCCTCCCTCCAGCCCCATTCAATCCCAATGCAGAGTGGCAGCAGGACCCCTCCCCACCCCCACCGATCACGCCTAAGCCCCTTCCCAGGCCCCACCTCTTTAGCACTGCCCGATGCCCGGTGGGCAGTACCAAGGTGCCCCCTGGGCATGGACACTTTGCCCCTTGTACAATGCCAGGGGCACAGGCTGGCACTGCCAGGTGCCCATGCCCAGGGGGCACCACCCCCCATCGCCCAACCCCCTGGGGGGCCCCGATTGCCTCCTCTTCACTCCAGCGGGGTCTCCTGCTACTCCCCCGAAAGTGGGGAGCTAGACTGAACCCCGCCGGAGTGAAATTGCACTGACAGGGTGGGAGATGCTAGCAGGCCCAGAGGCTTCAGTCCTAGGTCTGCTAATGACATTAAAATAAGATTTAACATAGATTAAAATCACTTACCTGCTGTTCCCGCTTGTTTGCAGTGTCGTCTCGACCACACCGAATAGCCGGCGCTCGGAGATGCGCGCGCGTCGGGAATGCACATGCGAATCCCGTGAATTAGCGCATCAGGCCGGGAGAATCGCCCAATTATCTTTCATTAAATAAGGGGACCAAACTGCTCACAATATTCCAGATGTGATCTTATCAGTTCCTTGTACAGTTGCAGCAAGACTTCCGTACTCTTATGCTCCAACCCCCTTGACATAAGGGCCAACATTCCATCAGCCTTCCTGTTGCACCTGTTAGCTTTCTATGTTTCGTGCATAAGTATCCCCAAGTCCCTTTGTCTTGGAACTTTCTGCAGTTTTTTTCCATTTAAATAATGCGTTGTTTTTCGTTCTCCCTTCCAAAATGAACAACTTCACATTTTTCCACATTATTCTCCATCTGCTAACATTTTGCCCACGAACTTATGCTATCAATATCTCAAGTAGAAGTAAACATAGAAACATAGAAACCCTACAGTGCAGAAGGAGGCCATTCGGCCCATCGAGTCTGCACCGACCACAATCCCACCCAGGCCCTACCCCCACATATTTACCCGCTAATCCCTCTAACCTACGCATCTCAGGACTCTAAGGGGCAATTTTTAACCTGGCCAATCAACCTAACCTGCACATCTTTGGACTGTGGGAGGAAACCGGAGCACCCGGAGGAAACCCACGCAGACACGAGGAGAATGTGCAAACTCCACACAGACAGTGACCCGAGCCGGGAATCGAACCCGGGACCCTGGAGCTGTGAAGCAGCAGTGCTAACCACTGTGTTAGCGTGCCGCCCCATAAGATCAGCTGTGACCGCACTGAAAGACAAAACGGGCTCGAAGGGCTGAATGACCTATTCATGCTCCTATTTCTTATGTTCTAAACTAAAGATATAAAAAGCATTTCAGGCAGCCCCTCGGTTTGTGCTCCATTGTTTCCTCGTAGCTGTGTGTCGAGGGGGGGGAGAATTTAAGTACAGGTGAGGTGGCTAGCCATTGGTGCTGATTGGGTCAGAGTGGGAAGGGGTGAATGAGGCCCAGGTTATTTTACACGAGGCAGAGAGGAGCAAGAGAAAGAGCAATCCCAAAGAACAGGCATGAGGGCTAGAAAAAGCCAAAATAAAAATACTAATCTTGTTAATGTGAGCCAATATTCGATGAAAAGATTTTAAAAGATAAAGCATTCTGAAGTGAGGCAGCGAGTGCAAAGGGCTTGTAAATGTGGTGTTTATTTATTTTTAAAACTGATGGTTAATTGAATAGAAAGTTGATTAATTATATTTAATATCAAACTGGTATCAGAGGAATAATTTTCACAATAAGTTGTTCAGTTTCTGTTTTTATACAATTCTGTGTTTCAATAATAGCATCAGCAATAAAACAAAATGGAACGAGATTGATGTAGTAATTGTATAAATTAACTATGCAATTAAAACCAAGATTAACTGAGATTAAAATTTTTAATTGAGGTATTAATGACAGTTATTTATTTTCAATGGTTTGACAGCTGGAATCTACACAGCAGGTGGCTTCGCCTGGCTGAGACTATAGCGCTCATTTAGGTTGGAGCCCACCCCAGCCAGTAACTTGGATTATTGTTGGGTCAATCAGAGAATCCCATCACAGAGAGGAGGGCACTCTCATCCACTCACAGCAGCCCAGATTTAAATTGGGTCAAGTTCAGATGAAATACGCTGACTTCAATGAGGCAGAGGGATTGGAAGAAGTTTACAAACAGATCACCCACCCAAAGCAGCCTCATTACCGTCGGGTGTGTTCAACTGGGATTGGGACTTGGGTGTTTGTAGAGACCTGTATCGCAAAGCCCAAACCTACTACAGTTTGGAGGTCTCATCCTGAGCAGCAAATCTCTCTTCGTGCCTATACTTAGTGAGATGGCAATGAATAGTACAAAATTGCATTTCTGCAGTGTTTTTCATGACATCAGGGTGTCCGGAGATCATTACACTCAATCAAGTATTTTGGAGGCACAGTCATTGGTGTGAGGTAGGAAATGTGGAAGCCAATTTTGACAAAGGGAGATCCCACAAATATCAAAATGATTTTTTTTATTCTTTCATGGGCTGTGGGCAGCGCTGGTGACATGTCAAATTGAGGCCCCAATCTGTCCCCTCAAGATCCCACTGAACTGTTTTGAAGAGGATGAGATGTGTTCTATGTAGAGTCAATATTTATCCCCCAACCTACATCAAGAAACCAGATAATCCAGTCATTATTGTTGGGGGTTGTTGGTTACAGAACAATACGTTTTTAAAAAGTCTTCATTGTCTTCAGTTAGAACATAGAACATAGAAAAGCTACAGCACAAACAGGCCCTTTGGCCCACAAGTTGCGCCGAACATGTCCCTACCTACTAGGCTTACCTATAACCCTCTATCTTACTAACTTACATGAACTTATCCAAAAGTCTCTTAAAAGACCCTATCGAATCCGCCTCCACCACCACTACCGGCAGCCGATTCCACGCACCCACCACCCTCTGAGTGAAAAACTTACCCCTAACATCTCCTCTGTACCTACTCCCCAGCACCCTAAACCTGTGACCTCTCGTGGCAACCATTCCAGCCCTGGGTAAAAGCCTCTGAAAATCCACTCTATCAATACCCCTCAACATCTTATACACCTCTATCAGATCACCTCTCATCCTTCGCCTCTCCAAGGAGAAAAGATCTAGCTCTCTCAACCTATCCTCATAAGGCATGCCATCTAATCCAGGCAACATCCTTGAAAATCTCCTCTGCACCCTTTCTCTGGCTTCCACATCCTTTCTGTAATGAGACGACCAGAACTGGGCACAGTACTCCAGGTGGGGGTCTGACCAGGATCCTATACAGCTTCAGCATTATCTTCTGATTTCTGAACTCAATTCCTCTATTGATGAAGGCCAGTATTCCATACGCCCTCTTAATTACAGCCTCTACCTGCGACGCTGCTTTGTTATAGTTATGTGTTTATAGTTTTTCACAGTGTGGGGAATAGGGAACTTGATCACCATCACCATGAAAACTGTAGTGCCATTTTTTGCAAATAAACTACCCACAGGTTGGAAGACTGCGCACTGCCTCCACAGAGTACATTTCTGTCAAAATAAACAAAAAAATCCAACATGCCTCATTACTTACATTTCAGTTGCCAGTACCAGGAAAAAGTGCCTGTTTTCTTAGTTATATCCAATCAAAGTATCCACCAGCGAGTCATTACAGATCCAAGCTGACAAGACAGGCCATCCTTTTCCTGTCTTGGGCTTGATCTACATGATCCAAGCTGATAGGAGCAGGCATTGCACCCCCTCCAGTATTTGGTCTCATTTGCATCTTAGCCAAAAGGCCTAGATGCTGTTTTTAAAAATTGCTTCAAATGAAGCCTCAGTGTAACCTCATTGACTTCTATTAAGTGCAGGACAGCAAAACTACACTTAATCTTAGCCAAAGGGAAAAAAATGTGTTACAATCCCTGCAGCATGTTACCACCCAGCTGAATATTGAGCAAGGAAGGATGCATTCCCTGTACTAATGTGCATGAGGTCCACTTCAAGGTGTTATTACTAAATCTGGGCAGTGCGAAAACCCAAGGACTGGAGGGGATTTCTAATGTTTGTGTGATGTTTGAGTTAGACATGGCTGTGTAATCTTCCCTCCAATTGGATAGGCTGCCATATTCCATATTCACATGGAGGAATGGTGATGTGGCGGACAGTGCCAGACTGCAGAAATTGCAATTGAAGGGTCAAAATCAATGGATATCATACACACAAGGAGTTAATGGATCTGGCGTTTGATAAGTGTTACTATCTGCCCCAGGGACCATTTAGAAAGCAATTTTTGACTTAGAAAATGAAAAGTATTTTTCAAATGGCAGTGATTCAGATTCCATCAGATAATAGGAACATCTTTGGTTTCACATCATTAAATTTAATCAGGCACATTAGAAAAGGCCTGTTCCATTTCTTTGATGATTTTTAATGTTGGAACATTCTGAAATTTCTGAGGTCATGTGTGATGCCTGATAACTGCAAGCTCTTTCTTTTCAATTCCTTAACCAGTATTCCTTTTAAACCCAACATGCCTCAAGTTTTATTCTGAGCTCTGACAGCAAATCTGAAAGCCTTGTGAAAGTCAATGTATAAAAATTCGACCAACTCCTCTTAATGCCTGAAATGCTGAGATTTCCTTCAACATTTGATTCAAAGCATCCAAGGTGACTGGCCCTTCCCCATGACGAGTCTTCCCGATTCGCCTAGACTCTTCTGAAGGTTCATTCATTTTATCCAGCATTAGGACCTGTGGACATTTAAATCTACCCGAGACCTAAGATTTTCCAGGTTGTCCCTGCTCATCTTTAACCAGTATATTGGAGTGACATGCACTGTGGATAAAGGGGAACTGGTGGATGTATTGTCTTCAAAAGGCATCTGATAGCATGCCACAAGAAAGGTTATGGTGGAACAGAAAAGTTCATGGTGTAGGGCGGTAACACATTAGCCTAGATAAAAAATTGCCTGTCTTGCAGAAAACAGATCATGCAGAATCTAATTGGCAGGATATGATGACTGGAGTCCCACAGGACTCTGTGCTGGAGCCTCAACATTTTACAGTTTATATCAATGACTTTGATGAAGGAAGTGAAAGCATGGTATCTGAACTTACAGATGGCACAAAGATAGGTAGGAAAGTATGTGGTGAAGGAAGTGTCAGACAGATAGAGGTAAGTTGAGTGAGTGGACAAAAATCTGGCAGATGGAGTATAATGTAGAAAATGTGAAGTTCACTTTGGCAGGAAGAATAAAAAAACAACTGCAGAATTCCAAAGTGCAGAGGGATCTAGGTGTTCTAGTGCATAAGTCTCAAAAAGCTAGAATGCGGGTACAACATGTAATTAAGAAGGCAAATGGAATGCTATCCTTTATTACGACAGGAATTGAACATAAAAGTAACGATGTTATGCTTCAGTTATACAGAGCATTGGTGAGACCACATCTCGAATATGTGTGCAGTTTTGATTTCCTCATTTAAAGATGGATTTAAATGCGTTGGAGGCAGTGGGCTGTCTTGAGGAAAGGTTGGACAGACTAGGTTTGTTTTCACTATGAATTTAGAAAAGTGATATGTGGTAGCGTGACCCTTTTAAGGGGTGGTTGTTCATGGGTCACATGACCCTCCTGGGGCCTATCAAAAAAAGGTGCACGAACCGTCACCCAATGAGATGCAGGTCCTGGTAGGAGGGAATTTTCAGCGTGAGCCCAGAAGTCAGTGGGACTAGACCTGTATCTGTATTGAGTTTGTTTGTGTTTAGTTTTGACTTTCCTTCAATAAATCACTGTTGTGATTTAAAGCTTCATTGTCACGATAGCTCCTGTTATTATAGAAGGGAGACATGATTGAGGTATACACGGTCCTGAACTGTATTGACAAGGTGGACATGAAAAGAATGGCTGGGATTCTCCCATCCCGACCCGCACCTTTTCTGGCGGGTCACGGTGGGAGATGCACGTTGCCGGCCTTGCTCCGGGATTTGTGCATGCGCCAGGAATGCACGCGCATCTCCCAGAGCCGGCGAACAGTCACCGGTCAGACTATGCTGGAAACCGGCAGGAAGGTAGGTAAGTCATTTGAATCTGTTTTTAATATGTTTTAAATGTTTTTTAAATGTAATTATCGGGAACTTACCAGTCCCAATTGAATCTCCCATCCCGCCAGGAGTACTTCATTCCGGCAGGGTGTAGAGTAGCTCCCCACATTCAGGGAACTAGTGGGAGACCCTGCCGGAATGAAGGCGGGGGGCATTCAGAGCCCCCCTGTGAGTCGGGCAGCAGGGGGGTGGTGTCTCCTGGGCATGGGCACCCTGGCAGTGCCAGCCTGTGCCCCTGGCACTGCCCAAAGGGCAAAGTGCCCATGCCCAGGGGGCACTTTGGCACTGCCCATTAGGCATCGGGCAGTGCCAAGGGGGCAGGGCCTATTGTGGGTGATACCTAGGGGCAATCGGTGGGGGGGGTCCCGTTGCACTCTGCATGGGGATCAGTCAGGGATGGAGGGAGGGCAGCGATTGGGGCAGGCTGTGGGGGAGGGGGGGCGGGGTTGCTCTGCGGGTGGGGGGAGGGCTGACTCCCGGGGCTGGTGTGACCCTGGGAGAGGTCAGCGCGGGGGAGGGGGGAGATTTGCCAAAGTGAGGGGGGTGGGGGCATTGCCACTGCTGGGGTGGGGGCGGGGGAGTGGGCTGGACATCGAGGCACTCCAAGGCAGAGAGAGGATCAGGGCTGGCCCGGGAATTGCTGTGGGGGCCACGATGAGGATGTGGGGGTGGCTGGAGGGGCACCACTGTGGGGGTCCCAGGCTGGCCAGTGATCGGGCTGGCCAGCAAACGGGGAGTCTGACAGATTGGGGCCACTGCGCATGTGTACAGTTCCAGAACTGTCAGACTCCGGCGTGAATAGGCCCTGACCCCCTGGGTTTTTTATGAGATTCACAATTGGGACCTCTGCAGTGCACAGAATGGGGAGATTCAGTTGAGAATTTGAACTGACAAAACAGTTGGGACCTAGAACTGTTTTCCCGCCAATTTAGCTCTTTTGGGAGAATCACGGCCAATGTTTCTTATTGTGAAGGAGCACAGAACCAGGGAGCACTGTTTTAAAATTAGGGGTCACTCTTTTAGGACAGAAATGAGGAGATTTTTTTGTGCGACTTTGGAACTGTCTGCTACAGAAGGCAGTGGAGTTGGGTCATTGAATATCTTTAAGGTGGAGGTCGATAGATTATTGTTCGGCAAGGGAATCAAACATTATCGGGGGGCGGGGGGGCGCGGTAGATGGGAATATGGAATTCAAAACACAAATAGATCAGCCATGATCGTATTGAACACAGAACATGACTGAGGGGCTGAATGGCGTACTCTGCTCCTATTTTGTATGCTCCCTTGCCAAAACAGGGATAAATCTATCCTATCATTGAGACTATTGCTTCCAATATCTTTTGAACAAATGTATGAGTATATCCTGCTGCCCTCTCTGACCACCCGAATCCCCACCCTATTTCCTCCCACAGTTTGATGTATTACTCCTGCCTCTGGGGATTTCCCTTTCAATTTGAATATTTCACATGAAATCAGATCCTGATAGGATAGATAGGATAGTCGGATATGACAAACAGTCTCCCAGCAGCAACGAGAATGGTAATCACCGTACCGTTCACATTGGACACGAGCACATGACACAAAACTAGCATCAAATTGGCATAACCAGAGATGTCACTGAATGAAATTGGTGTGGGAACTACAAAAAGAATCAGTTCTGGGTGACCTTCTGAGGATTGAGGTAAAGTTATTAGTTGAACAATGTTGAGGGATCTTACCTCAATATCTAACCTCTACTTGTAGCTGCCCTGGGAGATTTTGATAGGCATGATGTGGAGATGCCGACGTTGGACTGGGGTAAACACAGTAGGAAGTTTAACAACAGCAGGTTAAAGTCCAACAGGTTTATTTGGTAGCAAAAGCCACACAAGCTTTCGGAGCCTTAAGCCCCCTTTTTCAGGTGAGTGGTGGAGGTAGAGGTGGAGGGAGAGGTGGAGGTAGTCCCACTCACCTGAAGAAGGGGCTTAAGGCTCCGAAAGCTTGTGTGGCTTTTGCTACCAAATAAACCTGTTGGACTTTAACCTGGTGTTGTTAAACGTCTTACAGATTTTGATAGGACAGTGTAGAGGGAGTTTTACTCTGTATCTAACACCGTGCTCTACCTTTCCTGGGAGAGTTTGATGGGACAGTGTAAAGCGGGCATTACTCTGCATCTAACCCCATGCTGTACCGTCCTGGAAGTGTTTGATTGGACAGTGTAAAGTGTGCATCACTCTGTGTCTAACCCAGTACTATATGATGGGGACAATATAGAGGGAGCTTTACTCTGAATCTAACCCTGTGCTTTACCTGTCCTGGGAGTGTTTGATGGGAACAGTGTAGGGAGAATTTTACTCTGCATCTAACTCTGCATGGGGTGGCACGGTGGTGGGATGGCACGGCGGCACAGTGGTTAGCACTGCTGCTTCACAGCTCCAGGGACCTGGGTTTGATTCCCGGCCTGGGTCACTCTCTGTGTGGAGTTTTCACATTCTCCCCGTGTCTGCGTGGGTTTCCTCTGGGTGCTCCGGTTTCCTCCCACAGTCCAAAGATGTGCGGGTTAGGTTAATTGGCCATGCTAAATTGTCCCTTAGTGTCCCAGGATGTATAGGTTAGAGGGATTAGTGGGGTAAATATGTGGGGTTACGGGGATCGGACCTGGGTGGGATTGTTGTCAGTGCAGACTCAATGGGCTAAATGGCCTCCTTCTGCAGTGTAGGGATTCTATGATTCTATGAACCCTGCTGTACCTGTCCTGAGAGAGTCTGATGGTGACAATGTAGAGGAAGCTTTACTCTGCAACTATCCCCATGTTATACCTGTCCTGGGAGTGTCTTATCTATGATTTCTGAGATGAAATGTATTCCATTCCCCATTCCTCACATCTCTGACCTCAATAAGCAGAATATTACTGAAGGTTACATATTTATTTTAGTTTTTCTCCAGTGTCACTATGGAGATCACTGATGCATTTGCTTCTTTCTGTGAATCAATCTGTGAACTCATGTCACAGGAGAGATGAAAGAAAGTACATTTGTGTGTTGTCTGTCAGAATTTCTAACTAGCTTCTCAGCCGCTCATTTGAAATGCAGTCCTCCTTGTTGGCTGGCAACAACGATCAAAACACATAAATGATAAGTAAAGTCTACAGGAGATTATGTGGAAAATGAAACAGTCTTAGAAAATATCCACGCATTTATTTTTAATTAAAGATATCGTTGATCATCACAGCCTCCTTATCTTCAGATCCTCAGTGACAGGGGTCAGTACTTCCAGGGACTTCATTCATTCTGATGGAGCTCTTCTGAAGACAGCTTCCTTAAAGCACTGAGCTCCCAATGATCTCCTCTACTCTGGGGAGACTTATCGCAGACTAGGTGACCGCTTTGTGGAACATCTTCTCTCCGTCTGCAAGAATAACCCACTCCTTCCTGTCACTTGCGATTTTAACTCAGCATCTTGCTCCTCTGCCCCTTGTCCATCTTTGACCTGCTGCAACGTTCCAGTGAAGCCCAACGCAAACTCGAGGAACAGCACCTCGCCTTCTGAGTTGGCACTTTGCAGACTTCTAGACTGAACATTGAGTTCAACTACTTGAGACCATGAACACACCTCCATTTTTATATTTTGTCCTCCCCCACAGGGCCCTCTGTAACTTGTTTTGCTTTCACAGAGCACTGACCCCTGGTCTACTATTGAACACATTCTGTTGCCTTACCTTTATGCCACTATTAGCACCTTCTTCAGTCTTTAACTCTACCATTAACAAGCACTTTGACTTGTGTCCATGACATCTTTGTTAATCTCTCCATAGCTCTGACCTATCACTGACCTTCTATTCTGCTCCACCTTCTCCAGCTCACTCTTCAAATATATAATCCATCAAATATCTACCACTCTTCAACTCTGAGGAAGAGTCATTCAGACTCAAAACTTTAACTTTGTTTCTCTCTCCACAGATGCTGCCCTTTTTTTAGTTTTCCAGCATCTGTAGTATTTTGCTTTTTTCTCCTCAAGGCATTCCATGACTTTTGACCTCTAAGGCAAGCCCCAATATTGACCGAACAGTTACAGTGAAAAACCTACGGTGAGACCTAGAAGTGATTTGCCAGAATTTTACACTTGCCCGCTGTTGGGTTCTGAGGCAGAGGTAAGTGTAAAATAGCAATGATGGGATTACCTCTAAATTTGCCCATGATACTAAGTTGGGTGGGAGGGTGAGCTGTGAGAAGGATGCAGAGATGCTTCAGCATGATTTGGTCAGGCTAAGTGTGTGGGTGGGTATATGCATGGCAGATGCTGTATAATGTGGATGAATGTGAGGTTATTCACTTTGGTAGCAATAATAGGAAGACCGATTATTACTTGAATAGGTGTAGATTAAAAGAGGTGGATACTCAGTGAGACCTTGGTGTCCTTGTGCATCAGTCACTGAAAGTAAGTGTGCAGGTACAGCAGGCAGTAAAGAAGGCAAACCAAATGTTGGTCTTCATAGCGAGAGGATTTGAGTATAGGAATAGAAATATTTTACTGCAACTGTATGGGGCATTGGTGAGGCCACACCTGGAGTATTGTGTGCAGCTTTGGTGTCCTTATCTGAGGAAGGCTGTCCTTGCTATAGAGGGAGAACAGCAAAGTTTATCCAGGCTGATTCCTAGGATGGCAGGTCTGTCATACGAGGAGAAAGTAAGTCGGTTAAGACTGAATTAATTGGAGTTTAGAAGAGAGGGGATCTCATAGAGACTTATAAAATTCTAACAGGGTTAAACAGGATAGATTCAGAAAGAATGTTCCCAATGGTGGGGAGTCCAGAACGACGGGTCATAGTTTGAGGATAAGAGGTAAACCTTTTAGAACTGAGGTGAGGAGAAATTTCTTCATCCGGAGAGTGATGAATGTGCGGAATTCATTATCACAGAAAGTAGATGAGGCCAAAACGTTGTTGTCTGATTTCAAGAAGAAATCAGATATGGCTCTTGGGGTTAAAGAGATCAAGGGATATGGGGGGAAGGGGGGATCAGGATATTGAATTTGATGATCAGCCATGATCATAATGAATGGCAGAGCAGGCTCAAAGGGCCGAATGGCCTACTTCTGCTTCTAGTTTCTATGTTTCTATGAGATCCGGATGCAATTCTATAGTGGGGAGGGAGGGGGGGTGGGTGGTGTGCATGGTGTGCAGACCCTCAGATCGAGAGCCCACCCATGCCCCTATTAAGGCCATTAAATGGCCACCTACTGACCACTTAAGCACCTTTTCTCACTGAGTCTCAATGCTTGTCTGTTGGACACCCAATTACTGAGGGTGAGAAAGAGAATAAGTTCTCAATCCTAATCTTGAGTGGGGGTTGCGAATGGCGGTTGGGGGTGGGTGTTCATCTCAATCTTAAAGCCCCTTCAGACTGGGGACACCCTCTCCTCATGAACTGGAGAGCTCCAGTCCTTCGTCTCCTCCCACCAGCTTCCCGCACCCCCCCAGTCAGCAAGATTACCCCCCCTTTGCAATCCCCAGGTCAGCCTCTACCCTCCCTGAGAACCCTGGTACTTTAGCAGCACTGTGGTTCCCAGGGCATCGCCTCAGGCATGGCACTGCAGTACCTCTTCCAGCCACTGCAGTGCTGTATCTGGATGAGATGGGCTGGAGAGCTGTTGGCCAAACTGATTGGCCTGTCGGAGTTGACGGGGATGGTGTCCCCGCTGACCCTCCAGATGACAGGTGCCAAATGCTCGCCATCCTGAAAGCCCTGGCCATTAGCCATTAAAGCTACATTCAAAACTTGAACCAATGTCTACCCAATTAAAAAAGTGGATAAGCAAATGGTCTGCTCTTCACCAGAACTTTTTAGGCTAATGTCATTTGGAATTTACAATTTCAGGACATCTGAAAGCACTTGGCAGTCGATGAAGTACTTTTAAAATATTGCCTCTGTTTTATCAAAACAAATGGGGTAGCCTATTTGTGCACAGCAAGATCCCACTAACAGCGAGAGTGTATGAGCATTGCTGTTGGGGCGGCACGGTAGCACAGTGGTTAGCACTACTGCTTCACAGCTCCAGGGACCTGGGTTCGATTCCCAGCTTGGGTCACTGTCTGTGTGGAGTTTGCACATTCTTCCTGTGTCTGCGTGGGTTTCCTCCGGGTGCTCTGGTTTCCTCTCACAGTCCAAAGATGTGCGGGTTAGGTTAATTGGCCATGCTAAATTGCCCCTTAGTGTCCCGGGATGCGTAGGTTAGAGGGATTAGCGGGTAAATATGCAGGGATATGGGGATAGGGCCTGGGTGGGATCGTGGTTGGTGCAGACTCGATGGGCCAAATGGCCTCTTTCTGCACTGTAGGGTTTCTATGATTTCTAACCAAAACAAACAGCTAGTCTGGTTATTTTTTTGCAACGTTGGTCGAAGGATAAATATTTGGCCTGACATTCAGTGGGAATTCTAAGGCTCCTTTCCAATTGAGCAGATAAGGCCTCAATGTAAAATGGCAGTGAATCAGTTTTCTCCCCATTCTGCTGCCACTTCATTGAATGAAAGGGGGGATTCAACAGTTGTAGCCCAATCCTTGGAAAGCTTGTCCCTGTGTAGGAATTGGTATTGCCTGTATTTTGGACAGTGAGTGAGCAGCCAGCTGTGTGTGTGACGTGATCCGCTATGTGCCCCAACCTTCTAGTGATATCAGAACTATGAGGGGCCCCATTTTGTTCTGGGCATACCTTTATCTAAGTAAGATGGGAAGTCTTCTCAATTAAAAGAAAGCTCTACTGCTCCTTTAGCTACGAGTGTACTAATACTGCTATGAACAAGGTTAGAAAGATGAAAGCAAAGTCTCATATTTACATAGCACCTGCCACAAACAGCAATGCTCATACACTCTCAAAGTATTTCTCAGTCAATAAAATGCTTTTGAAGAGAAGTCACTGTTGTGGAAAGGGCACCAGATAATCTGTGCACTGCAATCTTACACAAGCAATAAAACAGACAAATAATCTTAATTTTAGGGATAAATACTGGTCAGGACACTGGGGAAAGCTCCCTGCTCCTCACACTAGTACTATGGGATCGTCTTCATCTAGCTCAGATGTCAGATGGGGCCTCGGGTTAGCATCTCCTCTGAAAGAACACACTTCTGACACTGCAGCACTCCAACATCAGCCTGAATATTTGTGCCCAGGTCCCAGGGTGAGGCTTGAACTTTTGGACACAGGGGCTGGGATCTTACTGACTGAGTCATAGCCATTCCCTCAAGGCCCAGCATCAACGAGGTCAGATGATGCAGATCAGAAAAGACACCAGGCAGTTCGCTCACTTCTCCTTACCTTATTCTCTAGGCGGCCAATCAGTTCAGCCAATCTGTTGATCTGCGATTCAAGCCCTTCTTCTTTGTTGGCAGGTAAAGCTGATGGGGAACACACACACATGGTTAGAAACTTTCTAAAAACACACACAAGATAGCTGCACAACATCCTCAATGAGTGAATGAAGCACCTGATTCCCTGATTCAATTCTTCATTTGTCACGGCTTATCTGGTTTCTCTGTTTAAAGACCATGCTGTACCTGACAGGTTGTGGTGAACCATCGTTGGTTCCCACCAGGTAGTACTGAGCCAGGGTCTGGCCAGTACTACGAGTATGTATATATGTTGCTGTTGGGGTTAGGGATGGGTTGTTCTACTTGTGGCTGTTGGGGTAAGGGTTGGGCTGTTACACCTGTATTATAGTTATTATGGTACATCCCAGTCGGGCTCCGCCTCCTGGGAGAGGTATAAAGGTCACTGCTCTGTCTGGGACCCCTCAGTCTGGGATTGTGTACTATACATGGTAGCTTCGTTGTAATAGTAAATAAAAGCCTTTATTTCCTTGAGCATCTCAAGCCTCGTGTGTGATAACACGCATCAATTTTATTTACTATTAATTAAACTCTCGTCGTTAAAAAAAAAACAGAAAACGATACAGAGAGTATGGAGCAAATGTTAAAACCCGAACGTCTTACACTGGATCCACGTGCGGCGGGCGCCTCTAACACCTTCGACCACTGGTTGAAATGTTTTGAGGACTGCCTTGCAGCCTCCGCAGCGGTCACCACAGATGACGACAGACTCCGGGTCCTCCACGCGAGGGTAAGCGACACCGTATATCTCGCGATCCGTGCGGCCACCGACTACACAAGGGCCCTCGAGCTTCTTAAGAAGCGTTACATTAAACCGCCAAACGAGATGCATGCTCGATACCTCTTAGCCACTCGACGACGGCAGCCCGGTGAAACGACGGAAGAGTACGCGAACGAGCTCCTACAGCTAGCCAGGGGCTGTAACTGCAAAGCAGTGTCGGCAGAGCAGAACATGAACGACCTCGCTCGAGATGCGTTTGTGGCGGGAATCGGATCATCTTATATCCGACTCAGACTGTTGGAGCAAGGTAATCTTGATCTCACTAAGTCGATAGAACTAGCGGATACGTTGGAGACGGCCTCCAAAAGCCTAGTATTGTATCCCGAAGACCACGTGGAGACAACGTGGCAGGAGCAGTCGCTGATCCCTCCTCGTCCCTCGGGTTCGAAAAGCTGCGTGATGGCGTGCCCACACTCGGGCCTGACGACGGCAGCAGCTCCGGGCGGCCTGCGGTATTACTTCTGTGGGGGAGTGAAGCACACTCGGCAGCGATGTCCCGCTAAAGCGGTGTTGTGCTCCGCCTGCGGTAAGAAGGGGCACTATTCGAAGGTATGCCGATCCAAACTTACTTCCAGGAACAGCAGTGCGGCCTGCGACTCCCCGGAGCCCGGTTCTTCATCGTCGGCATCGTGCGAGGCCAGGACGCCGCCATTACAGTTGACGGAGTCGCAAGAGATGCGCGACCACCAGGGGTCACTGATTTTGGCGCCATCACCCACGTGCGACCTATGGGAGCAGCCATGTTGGTCGGCACCGACCACGAACGACCAGCAGGGGTCATCTTCATCTATCTCAGCTGCCTGCAGTGGCGCTCACGAACCAACGGTGGCATCGATCATCCTGGACCAGGCCAAGCCTCACAGACTCGACAAGTCTATGATGGACATTCAGGTAAACAAACACTTGATATATTGTCTGTTTGACAGCGGGAGCACTGAGAGTTTTATTCACCCAGACGCTGTGAAGCGGTGTGGCCTCCAGATCCAACCTGTCAAACAGACGATTTCGATGGCATCAAGGTCCCGGTCTGTCACCGTGCTAGGGAGTTGCGTGGTAAATTTAACGGTGCAGGGCACAGTTTACGAGCGCTTCAAGCTCCTGGTGTTACCGCACCTTTGCGCGCCAATACTCCTCGGACTAAATTTCATGGTCCACTTGAAGAGTGTAACCCTACAGTACGGTGGGCCACTCCCTCCGCTTTCAGTGGGAGAACAGCAGCTTCCAAATTGCTCAACGCGCCCCGCCTGTAGCCTCTCGACCCTGAAGATCACCACACCCTCCCTGTTCCAGAATCTTGTGCCAGGCTGCAAGCCCATCGCGACTAAGAGTAGGCGTTACAGCGCTGAGGATCGGATCTTCATTCGATCTGAAGTTCAGCGGCTCCTCAAGGAAGGGATCATACAATCCAGCGCTAGTCCATGGAGAGCTCAGGCCGTGGTGGTCAAGAGTGGGAACAAACCCCGGATGGTCATTGACTATAGTCAGACCATTAATAGATACACGCAGCTGGATGCGTATCCCCTCCCGCGCATATCTGACATGGTCAACCAGATTGCGCAGTACCGGGTGTTCTCCACCATAGACCTCAAGTCTGCCGACCACCAACTCCCCATTCGCCCAGAGGACCGACAATACACGGCTTTTGAGGCGGATGGTCACTTGTATCACTTTCTCAGGGTTCCATTTGGTGTCACCAATGGGGTCTCGGTCTTCCAGCGTGCTATGGACCGAATGGTGGACCATAACGGACTGCGGGCTACCTTCCCGTACCTGGATAACATCACCATCTGCGGCCATGACCAGCAGGACCACGACACAAATCTCCTTACGTTCCTACGCACTGCATCTTGCCTGAATCTGACCTACAACAGGGAGAAGTGTGTATTTCGTACGCGCCGTTTAGCCATCCTCGGATACGTGGTGGAAAACGGGGTCATTGGCCCTGATCCAGACCATATGCGTCCCCTCCTTGAACTTCCCCTGCCCACTAGTGCAAAAGCACTGAGAAGATGCTTAGGCTTCTTCTCTTACAATGCACAGTGGGTTCCCAATTACGCGGACAAACCCCGTCCGCTCATCAAGTCCACCTCTTTTCCCCTAACACCAGAGGCTCGATTGGCCTTTGATAAACTAAAAGACGACATCGCGAAAGCCACGATGCACGCTGTTGATGAGTCCATCCCCTTTCAGGTGGAGAGCAATGCATCTGATTTCGCCCTGGCCGCCACACTTAACCAGGCGGGCAGGCCCGTCGCCTTTTTTTCCCGCACCCTCCAAGCCCCGAAATTCGACATTCAGCGGTGGAAAAGGAGGCCCAGGCCATTGTGGAGGCCGTCAGGCATTGGCGCCATTACTTGGCGGGAAAACGGTTCACCCTGATCACGGACCAGCGGTCCGTGGCGTTCATGTTCAATAACACGCTGCGGGGCAAGATCAAGAATGACAAGATCTTGAGGTGGAGAATCGAACTCTCCACCTATAATTACGACAGCATGTATCGTCCAGGGAAACCCAACGAGCCCTCGGATGCCCTGTCGCGTGGAACATGCGCCAGTATACAGGAGGACCGTTTGCAGGCTCTCCATAATGACCTATGCCATCCTGGGGTCACTCGGCTCTACCACTTCGTAAAAGCCCGCAATCTGCCCTACTCGGTGGAGGATGTCAGGTCCATAACGAGAAGTTGTCGGGTATGCGCGGAATGCAAACCGCACTTTTACCGACCTGACCGGGCACAACTAGTCAAGGCCACTCGTCCCTTCGAAAGACTGAGTGTCGACTTTAAGGGCCCCCTTCCCTCGACAGATCGGAATGTGTACTTCCTCAACATCATTGATGAGTACTCGAGATTCCCTTTTGTTATTCCCTGCTCTGATACATCCGCTGCCACGGTTATCAAGGCATTCCGTGATCTTTTTACTCTGTTCGGGTACCCCTGCTACATTCACAGCGATAGGGGCTCGTCGTTCATGAGCGATGACTTGAGGCAATACCTGCTCTCATACGGGATTGCCTCTAGTAGAACCACGAGCTACAACCCTAGGGGTAACAGACAGGTTGAACGCGAGAATGCTACAGTCTGGAAGGCTGTCTTACTGGCGTTGAAGTCAAAAAGCCTTCCAGTCTCCCATTGGCAAGAGGTGCTCCCTGATGCGCTCCATTCCATATGCTCACTCCTGTGTACGGCAACCAACGCTACTCCTCATGAGAGGCTGTTTTCATTCCCTCGGAAGTCTTCCTCTGGGACCTCATTACCGTCTTGGTTGACGTACTCAGGACCTGTCCTCCTGCAGCGACATGCAAGGGCCCGCAAGTCCGACCCGTTGGTCGAACAGGTCCATCTCCTCCACGCCAACCCTCAGTATGCCTATGTGGCATACCCTGACGGGCGAGAGGACACGGTCTCGATTCGAGACCTGGCGCCAGCAGGGGACGTAGAAACCCCTGTCGCTCCCATACCTCCTTTTAGAGACCCCCCAACTATTGTTTCCCCTCCTGACACGGCGCGGGCAGCATCGGGACCATTACTTCACCCCTTTACTCCCGTGTACAGCTTGCCTGAGTCCAGGAGATAGTCACCACTTCAGGGCGTGTCGGAACTCAACGGATTATCATCACCTCGGGGTCAGCCGGCCCGTGAGACTGTGGAGGAACCGTTGGACATTGCCTTGGGGAGGACGCCACCGCGAGTGCCTACTCCGGTGTCATCACCGGTGTTGAGGAGGTCACGACGGTGCGGTCCCCCTGACCGTCTGAACTTATAGACTGATGACAAATTATTCTGTTGTTTTTGTACCCCGCCGGCCTTTGTCTTCAAAGGATGGGTGAATGTGGTGAACCATCGTTGGTTCCCCCGAGGTAGTACTGAGCCAGGGTCTGGCCAGTACTACGAGTATGTATATATGTTGCTGTTGGGGTTAGGGATGGGTTGTTCTACTTGTGGCTGTTGGGGTTAGGGTTGGGCTGTTACACCTGTATTATAGTTATTATGGTACATCCCAGTCGGGCTCCGCCTCCTGGGAGAGGTATAAAGGTCACTGCTCTGTCTGGGACCCCTCAGTCTGGGATCGTGTACTATACATGGTAGCTTCGTTGTAATAGTAAATAAAAGCCTTTATTTCCTTGAGCATCTCAAGCCTCGTGTGTGATAACGCGCATCACAGGTACAGAATAAAGCTCCCTCCACACTGTCCCATTGAACACTCGCAGGACAATTAGAGCATAGTATTAGATACAGAGTAAAGCTCCCTCTACACTTTCCCCATTAAACACTCCCAGGAAGGGTACAGTACGGAGTTAGACACACAGAGTAAATCTCCCTTTATGCTTTCCCCATCAAACATTTCTGGGACAGGTACAGCATGGGGTTAGATACAGAGTAAAGCTCCCTCTACACTTTCTCCATCAAACACTCCCAGGACAAGTACAGTCTGGGGTTAGATGTAGAGTAAAGCTCCCTCTATATTGTCCCCTTCACGATTGCCAGGAAAGGTACAGCATGGGGGTTAGATACAGAGTAAATCTCCCTCTACACTTTCCCCATAAGAACATAAGAACATAAGAAATAGGAGCAGGAGTAGGCCATCCAGTCCCTCAAGCCTGCTCCGCCATTCAATAAGATCATGGCTGATCTGATAGTGGGTTCAGTTCCACTTACCCGCCTGCTTCCCATAACCCTTAATTCCCTTAATGGTTAAAAATCAATTTATCTGTGACTTAAACACATTTAACGAGGTAGCCTCTACTGCTTCATTGGGCAGAGAATTTCAGATTCACTACCCTCTGGGAGAAGAAGTTGTTATCTCTGGTTTGTTACCCGTGCCACGTGATAGTGAGGAGAGGAATAGGGAGAGAGATCAGTTGAACACGTGGTTACAGAGATGGTGCAGGAGGGAGGGATTCAGATACCTGGACAATTGGGGCACTTTCTGGGGTAGGTGGGACCTCTACAAACGGGATGGTCTGCACTTGAACCAGAGGGGTACCAATATCTCGGGGGGGGAGGGGGGGGGGGGATTTGCTAATGCTCTTCGGGAGGGTTTAAACTAATTCAGCAGGGGGGTGGGTACCTGAATTGTAGCTCCAGTGTACAGGAGGTTGAGAATAGTGAGATCATGGATGAGGTTTCAGAGTCGCAGGAGTGTACTGGCAGGCAGGAAGGCGGTTTGAAGTGTGTATACTTCAACGCCAGGAGCATCCGGAATAAGGTGGGTGAGCTTGCAGCATGGGTTGGTACCTGGGATTTCGATGTTGTGGCCATCTCGGAGGCATGGATAAAGCAGGGACAGGAATGGTTGTTGCAGGTTCCGGGGTTTAGATGTTTCAGTAAGTGCAGGGAAGGTGGTAAAAGAGGGGGAGGTGTGGCATTGTTAGTCAAGGACAGTATTACGGTGGCAGAAAGGACATTTGATGAGGACTCGTCTACTGAGGTAGTTTGGGCTGAGGTTAGAAACAGGAAAGGAGAGGTCACCCTGTTGGGAGTTTTTTATAGACCTCCGAAAAGTTCCAGAGATGTAGAGGAAAAGATTGCAAAGATGATTCTGGATAGGAGCAAAAGTAACAGGGTAGTTGTACTGGGAGACTTTAACTTTACAAATATTGACTGGAAAAGCTATAGTTCGAGTACTTTAGAGGGGTCAGTTTTTGTCCAATGTGTGCAGGAAGGCTTCCTGACGCAGTATGTAGATAGACCAACAAGAGGCGAGGCCACATTGGATTTGGTACTGGGTAATGAACCAGGCCAGGTGTTAGATTTGGAGGTAGGTGAGCACTTTGGTGACAGTGACCACAATTCGATTACGTTTACCTTAGCAATGGAAAAGGATAGGTATATACCAAAGGGCAAGAGTTGTAGCTGGGGGAAAGGAAATTATGATGCGATTAGGTGAGATTTAGCTGGCATAGGTTGGGGAAGGAAACTGCAGGGGATGGGCACAATTGTAATGTGGAATTTGTTCAAGGAACAGCTACTACGCGTCCTTGATAAATATGTACCTGTCAGGCAGGGAGGAAGCAATCGTGTGAGGGAACCGTGGTTTACTAAGGAGGTTGAATCTCTTGTGAAGAGGAAGAAAGAGACTTATGTTAAGATGAGACGTGAAGGCTCAGTTAGGGCACTTGAGAGTTACAAGTTAGCCAGGAAGGACCTAAAGATAGAATTAAGAAGAGCCAGGAGGGGACATGAGAAATCTTTGGCAGGTAGGATCAAGGAAAACCCTAAAGCTTTCTATAGGTATGTCAGGAGTAAAAGAATGACTAGGGTAAGATTAGGGCCAGTCAAGGACAGTAGTGGGAAGTTGTGCGTGGAGTCTGAAGAGATAGGAGAGGCATTAAATGAATATTTTTCGTCAGTATGCACACTAGAGAGGGACAGTGTTGTCGAGGGAAGTACTGAGATGCAGGCTGTTGGACTGGATGGGATTGATGTTGATAAGGAGGAGGTGTTAGCAATTCTGGAAAGAGTAGAAATAGATAAGTCCCCTGGGCCGGATGGGATTTATCCTAGGATTCTCTGGGAGGCTAGAGAGGAGATTGCAGAGCCTTTGGCTTTGATCTTTGTGTCGTCATTGTCTACAGGAACAGTGCCAGAAGACTGGAGGATAGCAAATCTTGTCCCCTTGTTCAGGAAGGGGAGTAGGGACAACCCTGGTAATTATAGAACGGTGAGCCTTACTTCTGTTGTGGGCAAAGTATTGGAAAGTATTATAAGAGATAGGATTTATAATCACCTAGAAAGGAATAATTTGATTAGGGATAGTCAGCACGGTTTTGTGAAGGGTAGGTCATGCCTCACAAACCTTATTGAGTTCTTTGAGAAGGTGACCAAAGAGGTGGATGAGGGTAAAGCGGTTGATGTGGTGTATATGGATTTCAGCAAAGCGTTTGATAAGGTTCCCCATGGTAAGCTTTTGCAGAAAATACGGACACATGGGATTGAGGGTGATTTAGTGGTTTGGATCAGGAATTGGCTAGCTGTAAGAAAACAGAGGGTGGTGGTTGATGGGAAATATTCATCCTGGAGTTCAGTTACTAGTGGTGTACCGCAAGGATCTGTTTTGGGGCCACTGCTGCCTGTCATTTTTATAAATGACCTGGATGAGGGCGTGGAAGGATGGATTAGTAAATTTGCGATGACACTAAAGTCGGTGGAGTTATAGACAGTGCGGAGGGAAGTGGCAGGTTACAGAGGGACATAGATAAGCTGCAGAGCTGGGCTGAGAGGTGGCAAATGGAGTTTAATGCGGAAAAGTGTGAGGTGATTCACTTTGGAAGGAGTAACAGGAATACAGAGTACTGGGCTAATGGTAAGATACTTGGTAGTGTGGATGAATAGAGGGATTTGGGTGTCCATGTGCATAGATCCCTGAAAGTTGGCACCCAGGTTGATACGGTTCATAGAAGTCATAGAAACCCTACAGTGCAGAAGGAGGCCATTCGGCCCATCGAGTCTGCACCGACCACAATCCCACCCAGGCCCTACCCCCACATATTTTACCCGCTAATCCCTCTAACCTACGCATCCCAGGACTCTAAGGGGCAATTTATTTTAACCTGGCCAATCCACCTAACCCGCACATCTTTGGACTGTGGGAGGAAACCGGAGCACCCGGAGGAAACCCACGCAGACACGAGGAGAATGTGCAAACTCCACACAGACAGTGACCCGAGCCGGGAATCGAACCCGGAACCCTGGAGCTGTGAAGCAGCAGTGCTAACCACTGTGCTACCGTGGTTGTTAAGAAGGCGTACGGGGTGTTAGCTTTTATTGGTAGAGGGATTGAGTTTTGGAGCCAGGAGGTCATGCTGCAACTGTACAAAACTCTGGTGCGGCCGCATTTGGAGTATTGCATACAGTTCTGGTCGCCGCATTATTGGAAAGATGTGGAAGTGTTGGAAAGGGTGCAGAGGAGATTTACCAGGATGTTGCCTGGTATGGTGGGAAAATCGCATGAGGAAAGGCTGAGGGGCTTGAGGTTGTTTTCGTTAGAGAGAAGAAGGTTAAGAGGTGACTTAATAGAGGCATACAAGATGATCAGAGGATTAGATAGGGTGGATAGTGAGAGCCTTTTTCCTCGGATGGTGATGGCTAGCACGAGGGGACATAGCTTTAAATTGAGGGGTGAGAGGTATAGGACAGATGTTAGAGGTAGG
This sequence comes from Mustelus asterias, assembly GCF_964213995.1. Classification (NCBI taxonomy): domain Eukaryota; kingdom Metazoa; phylum Chordata; class Chondrichthyes; order Carcharhiniformes; family Triakidae; genus Mustelus; species Mustelus asterias. Next base: position 67,258,945 of record NC_135804.1, on the reverse strand, counting down.
TTCTTTACTCAGAGAGTAGTAAGGGCGTGGAATGCCCTGCCTGCAGCAGTAGTGGACTCGTCAACATTAAGAGCATTCAAATGGTTATTGGATAAACATATGGATGATATTGGAATAGTGTAGATTAGAGGGGCTTTAGATTAGTTCCACTGGTCGGCGCAACATTGAGGGCCGAAGGGCCTGTACTGCGCTGTAATGTTCTATGTTCTATGTTCCTCAACTCTGTTCTAAATTGACTCCCCGTATTTTGAGGCTATGCCCCCTAGTTCTTGTTTCCATTGTAAGTGGAAATAATCTCGCTGCCTCTACCCTGTCTCGCCCCTTCATTATCTTATATGTCTCTCTAAGATCTCCCCTCAACCTTCTAAACTCCAATGAGTACAGGCCCAGTCTACTCGATATCTCCTCATAAGCTAACCCCCTCATCTCTGGAATCAACCTGGTGAACCTTCTCTGTACCCCCTCCAAAACTAATATATCCTTTCTTAAATAAGGGGACCAAAATTGTACACAGTACTCTAGGTGCGGCCTCTCCAGTACCCTGTACAGTTGCAGCATGACCTCCCTGCTTTTATACTCCATCCCTCTCGCGATAAAGGCCTACATTCCATTTGCCTTCTTGATTACCTGCTGCACCTGCAAACTGAGTTTTTGTGATTCATGCACAAGGACCCCCAGGTCCCTCTGCACAGTAGCATGTTGTAATTTTTCACCATTTAAATAATAGTCCATTTTACTATTATTCCTTCCAAAGTGGATAACCTCACACTTACCAACGTTATACTCCATTTGCCAGATCCTTGCCCACTCACTTAGCCTATCCAAATCTCTCTGCAGACTCTCTGTGTCCTCCACGCAATTTGCTTTCCCACTCATCTTTGTGTCATCCGCAAACTTTGTTACCCTACACTCGGTCCCCTCCTCCAGATCGTCTATGTATATGGTAAATAGTTGAGGCTCCAGCACCGATCCCTGCGGCACGCCACTCGTCACTGATTGCCAACCAGAAAAGCACCCATTTATTCCGACTCTCTGCTTTCTGTCAGATAGCCAATCCTCAATCCACGCTAACACTTTACCCCCAACTCCGTGTACCCTTATCTTATGCAGCAACCTTTTGTGAGGCACCTGATCAAATGCCTTCTGGAAATCTAAATACACCACATCCACCATCCCTCTGTCAACCGCACTCGTTATATCCTCAAAAAATTCCAGTAAATTAGTCAAACATGACTTTCCCTTCATGAATCCATGCTGCATCTGCTTGATTGAACCATTCTTTTCCAGGTGTCCTGCTATTTCTTCCTTAATGATGGATTCCAGCATTTTCCCAACTACGGATGTTAAGCTAACCAGCCTGTAGTTACCCGCCTTTTGTCTACCTCCCTTTTAAAACAGTGGCGTTACATTAACTGTTTTCCAATCAGCTGGCACCTCCCCAGAGTCCAGTGAATTTTGATAAATTACAACTAATGCATTTGCTATTTCTTCTGCGGTTTCTTTTAGTACCCTGGGATGCATTCCATTCGGACCAGGGGACTTGTCTACCTTTAGTCCCATTAGCCTACCCAGCACTACCTCTTTAGTAATAGTGATCGTTTTAAGGTCCTCACCCCCTACAGTCCCATGACCATCAATTATTGGTAAGCTCTTTGTGTCCTCCATCAAACACTTCTGGCAAGAGGTGCAGCAGGATGTTAGATACAGAATAAAGCTCCCTCTACACTGTCCCTGCAAACACTCCCAGGGCAAGTACAGTTGGATTCAAGCTCAGATTAACTTCTGCAATACAATGTCTCCCAATAGGCAGGTTGGTAAGTTTGTTGTTTGATGTCCTATACAGCCACACAGTCCAGAAATCTCAGCTCAAAAAATCTCATCTTCATGTTCAAATCTCATAACAACTTCACCGCTTAACCTTCTCCAGTTCGACAACCTTCCAATAACTCTACTTTCCTCCAACCCTTGTATTTTGTACACCCCCAGCTTGTTCCTCTCTTATTTGGTGTCAATGCCTTCAGTTATGCCGGTCTTGAGCTCTGGGCTTCCCTCCCTAAAACTGCCTCTCCCTCTCTCTCCTCCTTAAAGGTCCTCCTTTAAAGCTACCATCTTCAGCCAAACATTTTCTCACCCTATCTAACATTTCACACTGATTTCGGGTAGTTGTCAATTTTGGTGTCTGGTAAACTCTGGAATGTTCTTGTCAAAATCAGTGCCCCTATTCATAGATGCTCCCCAATGGAAAGAAAAGCATTATATAAAAGTATGTTGTTGTTGTTATAAAGGCATATTATCATCAGTAGAAGGTGTTTAATATCTTAGAAAGTGATATTATATTCAGGAGACAGCAATCATCCACCATTATGATGAGATGACACTCGAATGATTATCAAAGATTAACACTTAAATGAATAACTGCAGCCTCCATTATTGACCATCCCCCACATTCATATCACAGTCTAAGAGTGAGTAGGGTGATACTCTATTTAAAGACATATCTGAGTCAGAAGACTGTGTGGTAGAAAATATTACTTAGTACAACATATCAGAGTGTTCCGCTGATTTAATGTGATCAAGATTATAAGTGTCATCACTAAACAATTATACCTTCTAACTCTAATGCCTACACTTCTCCCACCTCACAATATTCTGCAGACAGAAAACACATCAATCCATTCCACTAAACATAATCGCACTTTATTAAATGTAATGACTTCACTTCTCTCTTTAATTTAAAGTCCAAGTAGATTCATCTCACCCTGACCTGTAAGTGTATTAAACATGCCAACTGTAAAATGTTGAAATTGATGGCACTGATGTTTAAATTCACGGAGAAGTGTGTTTGATTTCCAGTTCACCCTGCTTTCACTCCTGAAGGTGCTGTCTCTTGCTGGAGTACAGCTCCTCGGGAAAGGGAATTCAAGTCACAGGTATGTGTGTCGACAGTGCGCGAAGAGTAACAGTCATTCAAACACACAGTTGCCCTAACCTTGGTGACACATTTAGCTTAGTCTGTAAACTCACACCCTCCTGGATAGCTTACACCTATCCAAATCCCTCAAACTCACACTCATGCTGTATTTACACTTACCTGAGTCATTGTGATTCACATGTGACCTGCTAACACACACACAAACACATACCTAAATCGGTTTTCAGCTTTTTGTCCCTTGCTGTCATTCTGTTATTGGTTAAGTTGCATGAAGCATGCTGATTATACCAACTCTCCACCACTCCATGGCTGGCCTTGCTGTCATAGAACCTGTGACAAAGGAGATGATGTCATTCCATTTATCAAAACTGTTCCACATTCACATTGCTGTCTGCTTCTCTCTGATTTCTCATGATGGCACATTTCCCAATCACTGGAAATTACTTGCGGAGACCCACAAATCAATCTCGCTTTTGGGAGAGTTTAGGATCAGAGGGCATAATCTCAGAGTCAGGAGTTGCCCATTTAAAACAGAGATGAGGAGGAATTTCTTCTCTCAGAGAGCAGTGAATCTGTGGAATTCTTTACCGCAGAGGGCTGGAGAGGTTGGGTTGTTAAGTATGTTCCAGGCTGAGATAGACAGATTTTTAATCAGTGAGGGAATCAAGAGGGAATCAAATAGCCAAGTTCCGCACACATGAGGACGGCCTAAACCGGGATGTTGGATTTATGTCACATTATCAGTAACCCCCACAGCTTGCCTCCTGGGCTTGCAGAATTTCACCAGCTGTTCTGTCTGGAGACAATACACATCTCTTTAACCTGTGTTGAATGCTCCCTCCACCCACATTGTCTGTACATTTAAGACCTGGCTGGCTGTAGAGATTTGCATTCTAATCAGTATTCTGTAATTTGATTTCTGTGTCTGTTTGCACTGTTTGAGAACAGATAACCACTCCATCTGACGAAGGAGCAGCGCTCCGAAAGCTTATGGTATTTGCTACCAAATAAACCTGTTGGACTTTAACCTGGTGTTGTGAGACTTCTTACAGTCATATTGTTAACCAATGGTTGGGTCCATCTGTGGTGAACCATAGATGGTTACCACTATGGGTACTTGTACATATGTTACTCTTGTTACTGTTGGGGTTAGGGTTGGGGTGTTCCACCTGTTATCATTGTTTATGTGGTACACTCCGTTCGGCTCCGCCTTCTTACTGGAGTATAAAGGTCACTGCTACGTCCTAGTAGCCCTTAGTCTGGGATAGTATTGTTAAGTAGTGTGCTCCAATTTTGTTGTGAATAAAAGCCTTTATTCCCGGGTACGTCCTAGCCTCCCGTGTGAATCAATCGCGCATCACCATCACAATGCATCCTCACCATGTGTGAGCACAGTGCATGTTTGAGTAGCATTTCAGCTAACACCACACTAGGCATCGTCCTGATTTTCCCGGTCCATAACAACTTACTCCCACACAAGGGACGCACCCTTCCCAAAATTTGGCTAAGTTTCTTTGGTGCGAAAACTCCTGGTGTGACTCCTGCCAGCTCCATCGGGCCATTCTAGACTGGAATTCTTAGACACTTGAGGAGAAAGGTTTTTGTAACGGGAATAATTGTGGCACAATGGACAGGATTTTCAGGCTGTGCTCACCCCAAGACCAGAAAATCCCGCCTGAGATCAACAGACCTTTGCATGGTCCTGTCCCATCCACTATGATTCCCAGGGCAGAGGGGACGAGAAAATTCCACCCAATGGGCCCGATTTTACCATTTTGATTCGAAGTGATGAATCTGGGCTCAATTCAGATCCGACTTGGAAATCTGCTCTCAGGCGCCCCCATACGCACTTAGCCTGAAAAAAAATTGCGAACCTGAATCATGCTGTGGGCGGGGCTTATCGCACCCGAAACACTGCTGATCTGAAAGGAGCTTTGAACTGCACATGCGTAGTGAGAAAAAAATTTGAAAAAACGCACCCCTGTCACATCGCTTCTGGGCTGCAAAAAGCGGCCTGGGAGCAAAAAGCAGGAGCGATGGCCCCCACAGACATCGTTCCACCCCTACAACATAATTGTCCCCTGATCACCGCCCCCCCCACCGATCGCCCGCAGAGTGGCAGCGGACCCCCACCCCCCAACCAGAGAGCGATTGGGCATCCCTCCTCCCCCCCAAATCAGAGATACATCTAACCCGCCTCCCTCCTCCCTCTCCCCCTCACCAGAGAGCGATCTGGCCTGCCTCCCCTCCCCTACCAGGGAACCATCCGGCTTCCCTCCTACCGCCCCCCCCCCCCCCCACCCACGCTGCTCACCAGAGAATGATCGGGCCTCTCCCCCCCTCCCCCCACCAGAGAATGATCGGGCCTCCCCCCCAGAGAGTGATTTTGCCCACCCCCCCCCCCCCCCCCCCCCCCCCCCCCCCACCATAGAACCACAGAAAATTACAGCTCAGAAACAGGCACTTTGGCCCTTCTTGTCTGTGCCGAACCATTTTATGCCTAGTCCCACTGACCTGCACTTGGACCATATCCCTCCACACCCCTCTCATCCATGAACCCGTCCAAGTTTTTCTTAAATGTTAAAAGTGACCCCGCATTTACCACTTTATCCGGCAGCTCATTCCACACTCCCACCACTCTCTGCGTGAAGAAGCCCCCCCTAATATTCCCTTTAAACCTTTCTCCTTTCACCCTTAACCCATGCCCTCTGGTTTTTTTCTCCCCTAGCCTCAGCGGAAAAAGCCTGCTTGCATTCACTCTATCTATACCCATCAAAATCTTATACACCTCTATCAAATCTCCTCTCAATCTTCTACGCTCCAGGGAATAAAGTCCCAACCTATTCAATCTCTCTCTGTAACTCAGCTTCTCAAGTCCCGGCAACATCCTTGTGAACCTTCTCTGCACTCTTTCAACCTTATTTACATCCTTCCTGTAACTAGGTGACCAAAACTGTACACAATACTCCAAATTCGGCCTCACCAATGCCTTATATAACCTTACCATAACACTCCAACTTTTATACTCGATACTCCGATTTATAAAGGCCAACGTACCAAAGGCACTCTTTACGACCCTATCCACCTGTGACGTCACTTTTAGGGAATTCTGAACCTGTATTCCCAGATCCCTCTGTTCAACTGCACTCTTCAGAGTCCTACCATTTACCCTGTACATTCTACTTTGATTTGCCCTTCCAAAGTGCAATATCTCACACTTGTCTGCGTTAAATTCCATTTGCCATTTTTCAGCCCATTTTTCTAGTTGGTCCAAATCCCTCTGCAAGCTTTGAAAACCTTCCTCACTGTCCACTACACCTCCAATCTTTGTATCATCAGCAAACTTGCTGATCCAATTGACCACATTATCCTCCAGACCATTGATATAGATGACAAACAACAAGGGACCCAACACCGATCCCTGCGGCACACCACTAGTCACAGGCCTCCACTCAGAGAAGCAATCCTCCACAACCACTCTCTGGCTTCTCCCATTGAGCCAGTGTCTTATCCAATTTACTACCTCCCCATGTACACCTAGCGACTGAACCTTCCTAACTAACCTCCCACCAAAGAACCATCTGGCCCGCCTCCTCCCCCCCCCTTCCCCCTCCCCCACCCATCCCCCGCTCCAACCACCATCTGAGTCAGAGAGCCATTGGAAGCTCTGAACTTACCTCTTCAGAAGCGGGAGCGCCTGAAACAGACCTTTGCCGAGCATGTCTCTTTCGCCTTGAATCTGGATGCGCGAATGCGATGCTAAAGGGGGAAATGCTGGTAAAGTTGGGCGGGCAGCCCATTAATTCAATTTAAATGCATGCAAATGCATTTAAATCGCCATTGCGCCCGTTTCAGGCACGGTTTGGATCTCGGCCATTTTCGGGCCTTGGTAAAGTGGGCATCTGCGTGGACACGGGCGTGGATCGCGCTAATTGCCTTACACCCGACTTTACCAAGTTTTCACGCCCGAGAATGGACGCGACGCAATGGTAAAATCGGGCTTAATGTGTCAGAATCGGCTATCCTGGGTCATCTGAGCAGTTCAGTGAAGTGGGGGTCTGCGTTTAAATGGCTCCACAGCACGCACTCACAATCCAGCCTAAAGGATAGCAGCAAAAAAGCTGGCTCCAATGTTCACAGAAGATGCGCCAACCTCACTGATACCCCGCCACCGACCTCACAGACCCACCCCGACCTCACAGATCCCCCGTGAGCTCTCAGACCCCCCAATCTCACAGACCACCCCTTCCAACCTCAGAACCCCCACGTAACTTCACAGACCACCTGCGAACGGACTTGCAGACCCCCTGGGTTCATTCACTGAGCCCCAACAGCTACCTTCTTCCTGTTTCTCCCCATCTCAGCCATGTCTGGTGTCCTCTTTCCCCTTGCACTCCCTGGTGGATAGTAGTGACATGTGCATTCACTTCCAACCTCCCTCTCGGAGGTCATGGCGCCAAGTTACCATTTCTCAGGAGTCATAGTGATTCATGTCATTGTGACGTCACGCAGGCTGGGTGGGAAAATGAGTATCTTCCATTGTGATGGCCGCTAATGAGATGGTAATGAAAGGAAATCAATCTCATGTCCTTCCTGAGTGGGAACCTGATCGCGTCAGCGGACGGGCCTCGGAAGATTGCATGCCAAAATGTTTTCAGCATCTCGTGAGATTTAACAGCCATTACGGGAATTGCACCCGCAGGTAACTTGGTCGCAAGGTCACAGCCAAGGTGTTGCCATTGCCCACGAGGCCATCTAGGGAACTCAACAGAAACTTCAGCTTTAAAGCAGCAAATCTCCACGGAACGATAAGTTATTCAGCTTCTTAATTGCTGCTGACTGCTTTTCACAATCCTTCCCACTCTGACAGATCCAAGCAAGAGTCGTGAATTCCCACAGCTGGGCCAAGCGAAGAAAGAAACAATCTATCTTCACCACCAAATATCCAAGTGAATCAGCTGTCTGATAAATCAGGAGTGAAAAGCCTTCACTGAACTCCCTGCCTGTTGCTAAGCAACAAATATTCACCCTCCCCCATCCAGAATTCTGTGAATAATTACAAAGATGTGCAGTACTGCTACACGTTTTATCCACTCCTGTTCGTATGTTCACCAATCATCATCCGGCAACAATTGACATTCCCTTAGGGGTCAGGAGAAGCTAAAATAGCTCAGGAAAAAAAAACAGTTTTAAAGACAAGTACATTTGGAACAAGAGTAGGCCATTCAACCCCTCAAGCATGTTCCATCATTCAGATACTTCAATTGCACCTTTGCTTCATGCCCATTAATTCCAATTCTTTTCCTGCACCTTGTGGTGCACTAAGGCAGATTTTTGTTTGTCTCTGTAGTGAGTAATTCCCAGAACAGGTCACTTGTCTATTGCCAGATGGCTTAGAGCTTGAGGTAATGTTCAGGGGAATGACCTCTCTGGGGAAAGTAGCAGCAGCCAAACTCGTTGTGCCACGGTTGGTCCTGCTGCAGAGGGGAGGGGTAAAAAGAGTGCCAGCGCAATAGTTATAGGGGCTTCAATTGCAAGGGGAATAGACAGGTATTTCTGTGGCGGCAAACAAGACTCCAGGATGGTATGTTGCCTCCCTAGTGCTCGGGTCAAGGATGTCACAGAGCGGGTACAGGATATTCTGGAGGGGGAGGGCGAACAGCCAGTGGTCGTGGTACACATCGGTACAAACGACATAAGTTTAAAAAAAAGGGATGACGTCCTAAAAGGAGAACACAGGGGGCTCGGAAGAAAGTTAAGAAATCGGACCTCAAAGGTAGTGACCTCAGGATTACTACCGGTGCCACGTGCTATTTAGAGTAGAAATAACAGGATATATCAGATAAATATGTGGCTGAAGAGATGGTGTCGGGGGAGGGTTTCAGAATTCTGGGGCATTGGGACCGGTTCTGGGGGAGGTGGGACATGTACAATTTGGACGGGTTACACCTGGGCAGGACTGGGACTGATGTCCTCGGGGGACTGTTTGCTAGAGTGGTTGGGGAGGGTTTAAACTAATATGGCAGGGGAATGGGAACCTATGTAAGGAGTCAGAGAAGAAGGGAGCAAGGACAAAAACAAAAGGTAGAAAAGGGAATTTAAAAAGTGATATGCAGAGAAACCAAGGACAAAGTTCAAACAGGGCTACAGAGAAAAATATTGGGAGAAAGGAAAACAATGTTAAAAAGACATGCTTAAAGGCTCTGTGCCTTAATGCGTGGAGCATTTGCAATAAAGTGGATGAACTAATCGCACAGATAGATGTGTACGATATAATTGGGATAACAGAGACATGACTGCAGGGTGACTAGGGTTGGGAATTGAACGTCCCAGAGCATTCAATATTTAGGAAGGACAGGCATAAAGGAAAAGGTGGTGGAGTGGCACTGCTGGTTAAAGAGGAAATTAACGCAATAGAGAGAAAGGATACTATCTCTGACAACGTGGAGTCTGTATGGGTAGAGTTGAGAAATACCAAGAGGCAAAAAACATTAGTGGGTGTCATATATAGACCCCCAAACTGCGGTGGTGATGTTGGGAATGGCATTAAACACAAAATTAGAGATGCATGTGATAAGGGAATATCGGTGATCATGGCTGATTTTAATCTGCACATAGATTGGGCAAATCAAATTAGCCACAATGCCAAAGAGGAGGAATTCCTGGAGTGTATACAGGATGGTTTTCTTGACCAATATGTGGAGGAACCAACTAGAGAGCAGGCCACCTTAGACTGGGTACTGTGTAATGAGAAGGGTATCGTTGCCAATCTAGCTGTACGAGATCCTGTGGGGATGAGCGACCATAACATGATAGAATTTTTTATCAAGACAGAGAATGAAGTAGTTGATTTGGAGAGTAGGCTGCTGAATCTTAATAAAGGGAACTATGAGGATATGAGTCGTGAGTTTGGGGAGAGCTATTCAAGGGCTGACAGTGGATAGACAATGGCAAACATTCAAGGAACGCATGGGGGAACTGCAGCAACTGTTTATTCCTGTCTGGCACAAAAGCAAAATGGGTAAGAGGGCCAATCCATGGATTACGAAAGAAATTAGAGAGAGTATCTGACCTAAGGAAGAAGCATACAGATTGGCCAAAAAAAATAATAGGTCTGAGGATTTGGAGCAGTTTAGAATTCAGCAAAGAATGACCAAGGGATTGATTAAGAAGGGGAAAATTCAAGGGCAGGAAGGAAAACTATTGTGTGAATGACACATCTGACTGAAAGTAGGCTCATAGATAGGTTAAAACATCACTTACCTGCGCTGGAGCCACCAAATCCAGATAGACATCATTTTGCCCTACAAATCTGATCAGGAAACAAGGGCACCCACCTAAAGCCAGAGGACCCCATCTCTGCAAAGGCATGCTGGGACGCACTGACTGCAAAGATAACTCAGATGAAAAGATTTTCAATTCAGGAGAAGGCTACCTACCCTGTCTGAGTGGTCTGATCATCTATGGCATCAACCGCACTTTCCACAGAGGTCAACAGGGACTGAATCTGGCTAGCTGTTTCCTTCAAAAGGAATCGAGTCACAAACTGGTCCAACTTTGTCCCACTCTCATATACCTGAGGAGCAAAAGGGGTTGAGGTCAATCAAAACTTTTTAGAAGTGCACAGTGAGAAATGAGATGAAGTTCAGGGTCCCTTTTCTGTTTTTGTAACATTTTATTAATTAATTCTCCATTAGATGATTCTTAAATTTCTTTAGAACTTTATCAAACGCCTTCTGAAAATTCAGGTTATGTTAGACTCTATGCATTAATTTGAGCTCCAGTGAATGAGTGATATTTGACCTGAAGCTGCTGTAACCTGCTTACTATGGCATCTATACTTTTCAGAGAATCTGAATATTAATGATATCCCATGTATTTATTGATTAGTTTCCATGCTATGAGTTTGGATGGATGATATGTACTTCCAGAGTGTGTACCTTTCTCCTCTTTGAATATCAGCAGCCATTCTGTTTCTGAAACAGCGAAAAGCCGACACAGAATCTATTTTAGGGCACAATGGTACCGCAGTGGATAGCACTGCTACCTCGCAGTGCCAGGGATGCGGGTTCAATTCCAGCCTTAGGTGACTGCCTGTGTGGTGTTTGCACATTCTCCCGTCTCTGCATATGTTTCCTCCGGGTGCTCCAGTTTCCTCCCAGGGTCCAAAGATGTGCAGGTTATGTGGATTAGCCTCTTAGTTTCCAAAGTTGTGTAGGTAAGGAGGATTAGCCCTGGTAAATGCATGAGGTTATAGGGCTAGAGTGGAGGAGTAGGCCTAGGTAACATGCTCTTCCAGGTCGTCGGTGTTGACTCAATGGGCTGAATAACCTCCTACTGCACTGTAGGGATTCTATGGTTCTGTATCGACCCTGACTTTTCTCTGCACATAAATTAATAATGGCAACAATATGGGAAGTGATTTAGTCCAACATCATTCTATACAATAGGAGTGAGGAGAAAGGGGCTTGGTACAGTCTGATTGTATACAATAGGAGTATCATAGAATCCCTACAGTGCAGAAGGAGGCTATTCGGCCCATCGAGTCTGCACCAACCACAATCCCACCCAGGCCCTATTCCCGTAACCCCACATATTTACCCTGACATTAACGATCAATTTAGCATGGCCAATCAACCTAACCCGCACATCTTTGGGCTGTGGGAGGAAACCGGAGCACCCAAAGGAAACCCACACAGACATGGGGAGAATGAACAAAGAACAAAGAAAATGACCGCACAGGAACAGGCCCTTCGGCCCTCCAAGCCTGCACCGACCATGCTACCCAACTGAACTAAAACCCCCCACTCTTCCAAGGACCATATCCCTCTATTCTCATCCTATTCATGTATTTGTCAAGAAGCCCCTTAAAAGTCACCATTGTATCTGTTTCCACTACCTCTCCCAGCAGCGAGTTCCAGGCACCCACCACACTCTGTGTAAAAAACCTGCCTTGTACATGTCCTTTAAACCTTGCCCCTCGCACCTTAAATCTATGCCCCCTAGTAATTGACTCTTCCACCCTGAAAAAAAGCTTCTAATTATCCACTCTGTCCATGCCCCTCATAATCTTGTAGACTCCTATCAGGTCACTCCTCAACCTCCATCGTTCCAGTGAGAACAAACCAAGTTTCCCCAATCTCTCCTCATAGCTAATGCCCTCCATACCAGGCAACATCCTGGTAAATCTTTTCTGTACCCTCTCCAAAGCCTCCACATCCTTTTGGTAGTGTGGCGACCTGAATTGAACACTATATTCCAAGTGCGACCTAACTAAGATTCTATAAAGCTGCAACATGGCTTGCCAATTTTTAAACTCAATACCCCGTCCGATGAAGGCAAGCATGCCGTATGCCTTCTTAACTACCTTCTCCACCTGCATTACCACTTTCAGTGACCTGTGTACCTGTACACCCTGAACCCTCTGCCTGTCAATACTCTTAAGGGTTCTGCATTTACTGTATATTTCTCATCTATATTAGACCTCCCAAAATGCATGACCTCGCATTTGTCTGGATTATACTCCATCTGCCATATCTCCGCCCAAGTCTCCAACCGATCTATATCCTGCTGTATCCTCTGACGGTCCTCATCGCTATCCGCAAATCCACCAACCTTTGTGTCATCCACAAACTTACTAATCAAACCAGTTACATTTTCCTCCAAATGATTTATATATGTATTACAAACAGCAAAGGTCCCAGCACTGATCCCTGAGAAATGCCATTTGTCACAGCCCTCCATTCAGAAATGTACCAATCCACTGCTACCCTCTGTCTTCTATGACTGAGTAAGGCGTTTAACAACACCAGGTTAAAGTCTAACAGGTTTATTTGGTAGCAAAAGCCACAAGCATTCGGAGCCTTAAGCTCCTTCTTCAGGTGATTGGGAATTCTGTTCACAAACAGGGCATATAAAGACACAAACTCAATTTACAGAATAATGGTTGGAATGCGAATACTTACAGCTAATCAAGTCTTTAAGGTACAAACAATGTGAGTGGAGAGAGCATTAAGACAGGTTAAAGAGATGTGCATTGTCTCCAGGACAGCCAGTGAGATTCTGCAAGTCCAGGCAAGCTGTGGGGGTTACAGATAGTGTGACATGAACCCAATATCCCGGTTGAGGCTGTCCTCATGTGTGTGGAAATTGGCTATCAGTTTCTGCTCAGCGACTCTGCGACGTCGTGTGTCGTGAAGGCCGCCTTGGAGAACGCTTACCCGAATATCAGAGGCCGAATGCCCGTGACTGCTGAAGTGCTCCCCAACAGGAAGAGAGCAGTCTTGCCTGGTGATTGTCGAGTGGTGTTCATTCATCCGTTGTCGCAGCGTCTGCATAGTTTCCCCAATGTACCATGCCTCAGGACATCCTTTCCTGCAGCGTATCAGGTAGACAACGTTGGCCGAGTTGCAAGAATATGTACCGTGTACCTGGTGGATGGTGTTCTCACGTGAGATGATGGCATCTGTGTTGATGATCTGGCACATCTTGCAGAGGTTGCTGTGGCAGGGTTGTGTGGTGTCGTGGTCACCGTTCTCCTGAAGGCTGGGTAGTTTGCTGCGGACAATGGTCTGTTTGAGGTTGTGCGGTTGTTTAAAGGCAATAAGTGGGGGTGTGGGAATGACCTTGGCGAGATGTTCATCTTCATCAATGACATGTTGAAGGCTCCGGAGGAGATGCCGTAGCTTCTCCGCTCTGGGGAAGTACTGGACAACGAAGGGTACTCTGTCCACCATGTCTCGTGTTTGTCTTCTGAGGAGGTTGGTGCGGTTTTTCGCTGTGGCGTGTCGGAACTGTCGATCAATGAGTCAAGCGCCATATCCTGTTCTTATGAGGGCATCTTTCAGCGTCTGGAGGTGTCTGTTGTGATCCTCCTCATCCGAGCAGATCCTGTGTATTCGGAGGGCTTGTCCATAGGAGATGGCTTCTTTAATGTGATTAGGGTGGAAGCTGGAGAAGTGGAGCATCGTGAGGTTATCCGTGGGCTTGCGGTACAGTGAGGTGCTGAGGTGACCATCCTTAATGGAGATGCGTGCGTCCAAGAATGCAACCGATTCCGGAGAGTAGTCCATGGTGAGTCTGATGGTGGGATGGAACTTGTTGATGTCATCATATAGTTGTTTCAGTGATTGTTCACCATGAGTCCAAAGGAAGAAAATGTCATCGATGTGTCTAGTGTATAGCATCGGTTGAAGGTCCTGTGCGGTGAAGAAGTCTTGTTCGAACCTTCTATGACTGAGCCAGTTCTGTATCCAACTTGCCAGCTCACCTCTGATGCCGTGTAACTTCACCTTCTGTACCAGTCTGCCATGAGGGACCTTATCAAAGGCCTTACTGAAGTCCATGTCGACAACATCCACTGCCCTACCCTGATCAATCATCTTTGTCACTTCCTTGAAAAACTCGATCAACTTAGTGAGACACGACCTCCCCTTCACAAAACCATGTTGCCTCTCACTAATACATCCACTTATTTTCAAGTGGAAATAAATCCTATCTCGAAGAATCCGCTCCAATAATTTCCTTACCACTGAAGTAAGGCTCACCGGCCTGTAATTACTTGGATTATCCTTGCTGCCATCCTTAAACAAAGGAACAAGATTGGCTATTCTCCAATCCTCTGGGACCTCCCCTGTAAGCCAGTGAGGATACAAAGATTTCTCTCAAGGCCCCAGCAATTTCCTCCCTTGCCTCTCTCAGTATGCTGGGGTATATCCCATCAGGCCCTGGGGACTTATCTACCTTAATGTTTCTCAAGAACCCCAATGCCTTCTCCTTTTTGATCTCAACATGCCCCAAACTATCTTCACACCTTTCCCTAGACTCATCCTCCACCAAGTCCTTCTCTTTGGTGAATAACGACACAAATTACTCATTTAATACCTCGCCCATTTCCTCTGGCTCCACGAATAGATTCTCTCCCCTGTCGTTGAGTGGATGAACCCTCTCCCTGGCTACCCTCTTGCTCTTTATATATATAAATTATATATATATATACATAAAATTATATATATATAAAAAGCCTTGCAAATGTGCAAAGTGCACACAGACTGTGACCCGAGGCTGGAATTGAACCCGGGTCCTTAGTGCTGTGAGGCAGCAGTGCTAACCGCTGTACCACCGTGAAAGGACATTGATCTAATACAATTCTATTCAATGTGTATGGCTGGGAAGCAGTTTGATCCATTGAGATTCGATGCATGGAAGTGAACGGGAAGGAGTTATTCTATTTGAATGTTATATAATTGTTTTGAAATTGTCTCTTTAAAAATCATTCCCATGTTCCCTTCCCCAACTGCTGCAAATCTCAGAATTGTTATGGTGCAGAAGGAGGCCATTTAGCCCATCGTGTCTGCATCAGCTCTCCAAACAAGAATCCTCATCTAGTGCCATTCTCCTGTCTTTTCCCCGTACCCTTGCACTTTGTTTCTATTCAAATAATCATCTAATTCCCCCTTGAATGCCTCAACCACTCTTCCAGGCAGTGCATTCCAGACCCGAACCACTCGCTCTGTGAAAGTTTTTTCTCATCTCACATTTGCTTCTTCGGCAAGTCATTTTAAATCTGTGCCCTCTTTTTCTTGATCCTTTTACAACAGGGAACAGGTTCTCCCTATCTACTCTGTCCAGTCCACTCATTTTGAACATCTCTATCAAATCTCCTCTCAGCCTTCTTCTCTCCAAGGGGAACAGTCCCAATCTCTCCTCATAACTGAATGTGAAGAATCAGATGACATTTTTGTCACTGTAATTGAATCCAACTCTCTTGGTGCCTCTGTAACTTTCTCCTCTCCCCCTTGACATATTTACTTAACTTAACCTAATGTTCTCCCAGGTCAAGACTTGAACCTGCATCGTTCTTTCATCTCTCTCCTATGTTCTCTATGAGTCCACTTTGTCCATGAGAACCTCCTGCTCCCACGACCAGCAAACTCGTCACTGCCTAAATTTTGATCATGTTAATAGTTCTCTCTCCTCAGAAGCTCTTTCCCTCCCCTTCAGATCTGCTATCATCACCCACTCTGCAAATAATTCTGCCTTGTCCTCTTCCATCCGTGATCCACTTGTCCAATAAATATTTCCTCTTGAAGTGTTTAAAAGTGCTTCCAAATCTGAGCCCACTTTTCCTGTAACCACTCTTCTAATCAGGATTTTGCCTCTGCCACAGAGCTAGAACAGCTATTATCAAAGTCACAGGCAATATCCTGTAAAACTGAAGCCCCATATTTCCCTCCCCATCCTCTCGGCCTGTCTCTAGCCTTTGATATGATTCACCACATCATTCTCCTCTGGCATCATAGAAATCATAGAAACCCTACAGTGCAGAAGGAGGCCATTCGGCCCATCGAGTCTGCACCGACCACAATCCCACCCAGGCCCTACCCCCACATATTTACCCGCTAATCCCTCTAACTACACATCTCAGGGACAATTTTTAACCTGGCCAATCAACCTAACCCGCACATCTTTGGACTGTGGGAGGAAACCGGAGCACCCGGAGGAAACCCACGCAGACACGAGGAGAATGTGCAAACTCCACACAGACAGTGACCCGAGCCGGGAATCGAACCCGGGACCCTGGAGCTGTGAAGCAGCAGTGCTAACCACTGTGCTACCGTGCCGCCCCGTGCATCCCTCCGCTACTGGCTAGCTGAGTGGGACTGTACGTCTGTAGTAGGGAAAATGCTGGAATCCATTATTAAAGAGGAGATAGCAGGGCATCTGGATAGAAATGGTTCGATCAATCAGACGCAGCATGGATTCATGAGGGGAAAGTCGTGCTTGACGAACATGTTGAATTTTTATGAAGATGTGACTCGGGCGGTTGATGGAGGAGAACCGGTGGATGCGGTGTTTTTGGATTTCCAAAAGGCGTTTGATAAGGTGCCCCATAAAAGGCTGCTGAAGAAGATTAGGGCACACGGAGTTGGGGGTAGTGTGTTAAAGTGGATTGGGGACTGGCTATCCGACAGGAAGCAAAGAGTCGGAATAAATGGGTGTTTTTCCGGTTGGAGGAAGGTAACTAGTGGCGTGCCGCAGGGATCGGTACTCGGGCCGCAACTATTTACCATTTATATAGATGATCTGGAGGAGGGGACGGAGTGTAGGGTAACGAAGTTTGCAGACGACACAAAGATAAGTGGAAAAGTGAATCGTGTGGAGGACGGAGAAGATCTGCAGAGAGATTTGGACAGGCTGAGTGAGTGGGCGCAGATATGGCAAATGGAGTATAACGTTGAGAAATGCGAGGTTATACACTTTGGAGGAAATAATAACAAATGGGATTACTATCTCAATGGAAACAAATTAAAACATGCTACCGTGCAAAGGGACCTGGGGGTCCTTGTGCATTAGACGCAAAAGCCCAGTCCGCAGGTACAACAGGTGATCAAGAAGGCAAATGGGATGTTGGCCTATATCGCGAGGGGGATAGAATATAAAAGCAGGGATGTCTTGATGCACCTGTACAGGGCATTGGTGAGGCCGCAGCTGGAATACTGTGTGCAGTATTGGTCCCCTTATATGAGGAAGGATATATTGGCATTGGAGGGAGTGCAGAGAAGGTTCACCAGGTTGATACCGGAGATGAGGGGTTTGGATTATGAGGAGAGGCTGAGGAGATTGGGTTTGTACTCGTTGGAGTTTAGAAGGATGAGGGGGGATCTTATGGAGATTTATAAGATAATGCGGGGGCTGGATAGGGTGGAGGCGGAGAGATTCTTTCCACTTAGTAAGGAAGTTAAAACTAGAGGACACAGCCTCAAAATAAAGGGGGGTCGGTTTAAGACAGAGTTGAGGAGGAACTTCTTCTCCCAGAGGGTGGTGAATCTCTGGAATTCTCTGCCCACTGAGGTGGTGGAGGCTACCTCGCTGAATATGTTTAAAGCGCGGATGGATGGATTCCTGATCGGTAAGGGAATTAAGGGTTATGGGGATCAGGCGGATAAGTGGTACTGATCCACGTCAGATCAGCCATGATCTTATTGAATGGCGGGGCAGGCTCGAGGGGCTAGATGGCCTACTCCTGCTCCTATTTCTTATGTTCTTATGACTGCTCTCACCTGCTTCCATTCTTATCAATCCAATCACAGCCAGAGTATCACTTTCCTGTTCCTACGCCGTTACCTCTGGTGCCCTTAGGATCTATCCTTGTTCATGCCTATTTCTTATACACACAGTGATGCATAGTCATATCCTCGAAAATAAAGCATCACTTTCCACATGGACGCCCAGCTCTAACTTAACACCGCCTCTCAAAATCCCTCCTCTATCTCTGCATTTTCTTACTGCTCATCAGGTTGAACAGAAATACAATCATCCAGCATGGAAATAGGTATTTTGGCCCAACCAGTCCATGCCGACCATGGTGCCTTCCCAGCTAATCTCAATTGCCCGTGTTTGGCCCATATCCCTTTAATCCTTTCCCATCCATGTATTTATTCAAATGCTTTTTAAATGTTGCTATTGAACCTGCCTCAACCACTTGCTCTGGCAGCTCATTCCATATACGCACCACCCTCTGCGTGAAGAAGCTGCCCCTCAGGTCCCTTTTAAATCTTTGCCCTCTCACCTTAAACCTATGCCCTCTAGTTTTCAAAAAAAGACTATGTGTGTTCATCCTGTCTCTGCCCCTCATGGTTTTATACACCTCAATAAGGTCACCCCTCATTCTTCTACATTCCAAGGAATAAAGCCCTAGCCTGACCAACCACTCCCTATGACAAATAAAAACAGAAAGTGCTGGATAACCTCAGCCGGTCTGGCAGCATCTGCGGGGAGAGGCACAAAGTTAACGTTTCAAGTCTGAGTGATTCTTCCTCAGAGCCGAAAAGACGTAGAAATGTGATGGATTATATATTTAAAGAGGGGGGTGGAGAAGTTGGAGCGGAATAGAAAGTCAGCTATAGGCAGGAGCTAAGAAGAGATTGACAAAAGATGTCATGGAAACAAGACAAAGGGAGTGTTAATGGTAGTGTTCAAGACTAAAGAAGGTGCTGATAGTGACATAAAGGTGAGATAACCGAATGTGTTAATATCAGAACAAGGGTCAGTGCTCAGTGACAGCCAAACTAGAGAATGAGTGATCGATGGCCCTGTGGGGAAAGTGGAGGGGGAATTGTGTGAGGACAAATAAAAGGGGGTCAAGATGGAGGGGAAAATTCACAGTATAAAGTTGTTGAACACAATGTTGAGTCCAGAAGTCTGTAACTTGCCTAATTAGAAGATGAGGTGTAATAATTCCAGTTTGTGTTGAGTTTCACTGGTGCATTGCAATAGACCAAGGGCAGACATGTGGGCAAGATGCTGACTTGAAATGGCAAGTGATAGGAAGGTTGGGGTCATGCTTGCAGATGAGCGAAGGTCATCCAGTCTGTGTTTAGTCCTTCCCAGAGTAGAGGAACCGCACTGGGAAAAGCAAATACAGCAGACCAAATTGAAGAAGGTGCAAGTGAAATGCTGCTTAATCTGAAAGGAGTGTTTGGACCATCAGGCAGTGAGGAGGGAGGATGTAAAGGGGCAGGTGTTGCACCTTCTGCGATTGCAAGGGAAGGTGCCATGGGAAGGAGATGAGGAGTTGGGAGCGATGGCGGAGTGGACGAGGCTGTCGGAGGGTGTGGTGGGGAGGTGGTCCCTGCAGAATGCTGACAGGGGGAGTGACGGGAAGATGTGTTTCGTGATGGCATCATGCTGGAGTTGGTGTACGCGGTGGAGGGTCAACCTTTGAATGCGGAGGCTGGTGCAGTGAAACGTGAGGACAAGAGAGACGCTGTCATGTTTCTGGAAGGGAGAGTAGGGGGTGAGGGCAGAGGTGCAGAAGATGAGTCAGACACGATTGAGAGCCCCGTTAACCACAGGGCAACCTTGGTTGAGGATTAGGGCAGACATTTCAGAAGCGCTGTTTTCGAAGGTGACATCATCAGAACAGCTGTGAAGGAGGTTGAGAAACTGGGAGAATGGGATGGAGTTCTCACAGGGTGCAGGATTTGAGGAGTTGTAGTCGACGTAGCTGTGGGAATTGGTAAATTTGTAACAAATATTGGTGGTCAGTATATCACCAGAAATAGAGACAGAAAGGTCAAGAAAGGGAAGTGTCAGGGATGAATTATGTGAAGGTGAGAGAAAATAAGAGGTGAAGGAAGGTGAGCAGACTGTTTCTATCTCTGCAGAAGCTGCCAGACCTGCAGTGTTGTTCTAGCTTTCTGATTTTTGTTTTTCTGTTTTTTTTCAGATATCTAGCATCTGCAGGAGTTTGCTTTCATGCCCTCCAATTAAAAATGAAGAATCAAAAGCCATTCTCTTCAGTCCTTGCCACATTTTTCCAGCCACCAACTGCATCCTTTCTCCCTGGCAACAGTGTGAAGATCAACCACACCACTAGCAACTTCACCATGCTATTTGCCTCTGAGCTGAGTTCCTGCTCGAATATCCAAAAAGAATGCTTACTTCCACCTTGGGAACTTCAGTTGTCTCCGTCCATCTCAGCTCATCAGCTGCTGAAACCTTCATCCATGCCATTGTTACTCCTAGGCCCAACTACTCCAATCGACTCCTGGCCAGTCACTCACCACCCAACCTCCATAAATATGAACCGATCCAAAACGCTGCTGCCCATATTCTAACTTGCACCACATCATGTTCACCCACTGCCCTCCATGCTCAGTGTTATGTTCCAGTCCAGCAACACCGCAATTTTAAAATTCTCATTCCTCTTTTGAAATCCTTCCATGGTCTCACCCTTCGCGACCTTTGTAACCGACCCCAGTCTACAACTCTGTGAGATCTCTGCATTCCTCCCAATGTGGCCTCTTGCATATCCCTGGTTTTCATCACTCTGCCAGTCAGCTGCCGAGTGGTAAACACTCACATTCCCTCCCTAAACCACTCTTCCTCATACCTCTCTCTCCTTCTTTAAGATGCCCCTTCAACCACATCACTTTGACCAAGTTTTTGGTCACCTGTTCAAATGTTTTATTTGGCTCAGTGTCAACCTCTGTTTGATATTCCTTCCTAAGATTTTACAATGGTAAACGTTGTATAGAAACACAGAATAGTTAGAACTGAGTAGTATTGGAGATTTTATGGGCTTACATAATGAGACTGAATGGGAAGAGGTTTGCTCCATTGAAGTTTTATGCAATTGTAATGAATGAAAATGATGATATCCTCATATTGGATTATGAGATACAGAACTGAGTTCATTATAATGGGGGCAGAGGTGACCCTTTGGGATTTTGTATAAGGGTTAGTATGCCACCTAGATTAAATCTGTGTCCATTTATATTTATACCAATATATATATTTAGGATGACCTCAGTGTAAGACAGACTAACAGGGGATGTTAATCATTTCTGATCCTGACAGTTGGTACTGCATCCTCAGTGGATTCTACTCCACTCAGCAATGTCTAATGTTTCAATTCATGTCAAATCTCCACCTCGACAGCTGAGTAAACCAAACCCAGCTTGATAGTTTAATTACTAATTATTACATTGTTAATTAGCATATCAGAAGTAAGCACACAGGGAGATTTCCTTTACTTAACACTTCCAGTAAAATGGAATTACACTGGGGATTTGGGGAATTCATCTTGGGAAATCATTTGAATTTGAACATGAGGGAGTGAAGGGAAAATACGATCAGAAACTGGATTGTGGCTGCAATAGGGAGGGAGGGTTGGATGGGCAATGGAGGAGGGAGGGAGGAGGAGGTGGGGGAGGAGGAGAGGAGGGGGGAGGAGGGGGGAGAGGGAGAGGTGGGGGAGGAGAAGGACGGGAGAGGGAGGAGGAGGGGGAGGGGGAGGGAAAAGGGAGAGGGAGACGGGGAGGGAGGCGGAGGTGGGGGAGGGAGAGGAGGTGGGGCAGGGAGAGGAGGTGGGGCAGGGAGAAGAGGTGGGGCAGGGAGAGGGAGGTGGGGGTGTTGGGGGAGAGAGAGGGAGGTGTGGGTGGAAGGGGAAGCTGGGGTGGGAGGGGGTGGTGGGGGGGTGGAAGGGGGAGGTGGGGGGTGGAATGGGGAGGTGGGGGGGGAGGAGGAGGAGGGAGGGAGAGATGGAGGGGGAGAGGAAGGGAGGATGGGAAGGAGGAAGGAAGGAAGGGAAGGAGAGAGGGAGGGAGAGAGGGAGAGCAGATAAATATTGACTTGCAATTGGACAAGATCTTTCACAGAGCCAGGACATCCCAAAGTGCTTCACAGCCAATCAAGTACTTGCAATTTGTATTCACTTTTAAAATTATTTTTTAACTCCATTCTTAAAGTTACAAAGCCAATGTTCAGAATGGACGGGGCAAACCCATATACATTCCAAAAATCAAATTTAAATTCCAACTGAATCCAATTCACGGTCCCCACAAGAGAGACAAACAAGATCCAAGCTGACAGGATACCATCCTGGGCTTGATCTGATGCTTGATCTTTGTCCAAGTTTGTGAATTTTTGAATCCTCTGCCCTATTGTCCTTTGGATGTTCAATCATTGAGTACATTCACAATGGATGTTGAGAGATCGATTGGTATTAAAAGAATTTGTGGATAGTCCAGGAAGGTCAAGTCAAGGGGGCCGATTTTACCAAATCGGCTCTAAGTGCCGGGTGCGGTCGTAAATCAGACCCGCGCCCGGCAGCCGCGCTCCAGCGCCCCCATACACCTTTTTTCGGTGCTGACAGCACTGCTGTCTGCGCTGCCTTTGACTTTCCCTGGTAGTGGTGGTGGTGGTTGGGGGGGGGGGGTTGTGGTTGGGGGGGGTTGTGGTTGGGGGGGGGGGGTGGTGGGGGGGGGGGTGGGGGGGGTGGTGTGGTAGGGGGGTGGGGGATGTGACGTCTCTTCCCTGGGGGAGGGGCGAATAGGGGGGGGATCTGATGTCTCTTCCCTGAGAGGGGGGTGGAGGTTTAGGGGGGGGGCTGTGATGTCTCTTCACGGGGGGGGGGGGGGGGGGGGGGGGGTGAGGGCGGGGTAGGGCGGGGTAGGGGGGATGTGACATCTCTTCCCTGGGGGAGGGGCGAATAGGGGGGGGATCTGATGTCTCTTCCCTGAGAGGGGGGGGTTTAGGGGGGGGGATGTGATGTCTCTTCACGGGGGGGGGTGGGGGCGGGGTAGGGCGGGGTAGGGGGATGTGACATCTCTTCCCTGAGGGGCGGGAGGAGTGGGGGGGGGGGGGTCTGACGTCTCTTCCCTGAGGGGGGTTGGGATAGGGGGGGGATCTGATGTCCCTTCCCTGAGGGGGGTGGCAGGGGG
Source organism: Mustelus asterias (assembly GCF_964213995.1). Taxonomy (NCBI): domain Eukaryota; kingdom Metazoa; phylum Chordata; class Chondrichthyes; order Carcharhiniformes; family Triakidae; genus Mustelus; species Mustelus asterias. Next base: position 67,235,785 of record NC_135804.1, on the reverse strand, counting down.
AAGGGATCTGACGTCTCTTCCCTGAGGGGGTGGTGGGGGGGGGGGGGGGGAATGTGATGTCTCTTCCCGGGTGGGGGGGGGGGGGGTGGAATGTGACGTCTCTGCCCCCCCCAGGGGCAGAGAGAGACGTCACATCCCCCCCTCCCCCCCCTCAGGGAAGAGACGTCACATCCACCCCCTCCCCTACCCCCCCCCCCCAGGGATTGAAATGCATTTAAATCGGCCCGCTGGCCGATTTGGGCACGCGCCGGATCGGCGCCTGGATCGACCGTTGGTAAAGGTGCAATTAGCCTTGGGTCGGGTCTGGACCGTGTTTTAGGCCCGACGCCCAACTTTACCACGATTTTGCACCTGAAAACGGGCGCAAAATTTTGGTAAAATCGGGCCCGAGGTGTAGAAGTTCAAAGGGTCAATGACCTGCTCAAACTCCTCTTTCTTATGACTTCAATCTCACTGATTTACCTTTTTGGAGATGTGTCTATTCACAACAGTATTGGCAGAATGACCACTGCACAGTCCTCATGGTCCCATCTTCAACTGAGAACAACCTCATCACATTGTATGACATTGGGCAGAATGGTGGCACAGTGGTTAGCACTGCTGCCTCACAGTGCCAGGGATCCAGATTCAATTCTGGCCTCGGGCCACTGTCTGTGTGGAGTCTCCATTCTCCCTGTGACTGCGTGGGTTTCCTCCCGGCGCTCCAGTTTCCTCCCACAGTCTAAAGATGTGTAGGTCAGGCGGATAAGCCATGGTAAATGCGCAGGTTTACAGAGACCTGATGGAAGGCAGGGCCTTGGTGGGATGCTCTTTTGGAGAGTCGATGAAGACTCAATGGGCTGGATGGCTTTTTCTGCATTGTAGAGATTCCAAGGTTCTACAACCATAAATAGGATCAATTCGGAACAAATCACGCAAGATTGGGTATCCATAGGACAATGTGCATCAACAGCAACAAAATTATATTTAACCGCAATACGTAACTTCCTGGCCTAGCATGTCCCTCACTCTTTATCAACACTGAGCTCGGGAATCAAACATGGTTCAGTGAGGAGAGCAGGAGAACATGCCAGAGGCAGCACCAGGCATACCAAATAAATAAACAGATGCCAGTCTGGTGAAATTGTAACTACATGCACGCTAAACAGCAGTAGCTGCATGCGATCGACAGAGCCAAGTTCTCCCATAACCAACAGATCTGCAGCCCTGCCACATCCAGTCATGATTCATGATTTACAATTAAACAACTAATTGGAGGAGAGGGTTCCACAAATATCCTCATCCTGAATGATGATGGGAAGAGGGGTGGTGGGAGGGCAGCACATCAGTGCAAAACACATGTCTGAAGCATTTGCAACGGTTTTCAGCCAGAAGTGTTGAAGTCAATGATCCACCTCAGCCTCCTCCTGAGATCCACAATATGGCAGCTGCCAGTCTTCAGCCAATTTAGTTCACTTAACGAACAGCTGAGTGCACTGAATACAGAATGGGCTCGACAATCTGCTGAAGACATGAACAAGTCGTGACCCGACTGAAACTATTCTCGTACAGCTCCAATCCCGACATCAATCTAATCCTGGCATAGAATCATAGAATCCCTAGGGTACAGAAGAAGGCCATTCGACCCATCGAGTCTGCACTGACTACAATCCCACCCAGGCCCTATTCCTGTAACACCACACATTTACCCTGATAATCCCCCTGACACTAGGCTCAATTTAGCATGGCCAATCAACCTAACTCGCACATCTTTGGACTGTGGGAGGAAACCGGAGCACCCAGAGGAAACCCATGCAGACATAGGGAGAACATGCAACCTCCGCACAAACAGCAACGCAAGCTGGGAAATGAACCCGGGTCCCTGGCGCTGTGAGGCAGCAGTGCTAACCACTGTGCTACAGTGCCACCCGGCATCTATCCAACCCTGACACTGATCCAATCCCGGCACCTATCAAATGGCGGCACCTATCCAATCCCGGCACTTATCCGATCCCGGCACCAAACCAATCCCGGCATCTATCCAGCAATGCAGAAAATTGTTCACAAATATCCCATCCACAAACAACAGAACTAATCCAAGCCAGACAACTACTGCCCTAGTCTACTCTCAATCATCAGCAAAGTGATGTAAACAATGGATGTTGCCAAGCGGCACTTACACATTAAAACCTGCCTGCCGATGCTCAGTTTGGGTTCTGCCTGGGTCATTCAGCTCCTGACAACATTAGAGCTTTGATTCAAATGTGGACAAGAGAGCTGAATTCCAGTGATGAGATCAAGATCAGATTTGACCAAGTGTAGCATCAAAGAGCCACATCAGAAATGAGTTCATTGGAATCAGGGGGAAAACTGTCCACCATTTGGACTCATACTTAGCACAAGGAAGATGACTGTGGATGTTGCAGGCCAATCATCTCAGTCCCAGCTGCAGCAGTTGCTCAGGGTAGTGTCTGAAGCCCAACCATCCTCAGCTGCTTCATCAATGACCTTCCTTCCATCATAAGGTCAGTGTGGGAATGTTCACTGATGATTGCTCCATTCACAGTGCCTCAGAAAAGTCATATCCCACAAAGCAAGACTTGAGACATTATTTAGGTTTCAGAAGCACATCCTGTTGATACAGTTGCCAGATGTCTTCATTATGAATGGCTGTTTTACTTTTCACGAGTATTTTAGACTTACCATTGTTATTACATGGCTTATTGATTCCATAATGCACACTGGGTGATTGGGCATGGAGGTTGCATGGAGGGCTTAAAGGGGGCATGGTGATATGAGGGGCCTGGGTAAGAATTATTAAACTTACCTTTCAAAAGGTTCATGAATCCAGACTATGGTTCATGATTGCTCTTCGAAGTCTTGAATTTTGAGTCCTTGAGAAGCATGCAAAACTCCATCAAAATTACTGAGGAAGATGTGGGGAAGCGGGGTGGGGAGCAGAATGACTTGCCTGTCCAAAGATGTGCGGGTTAGGTTGATTGGCCATGCTTAAATTCATGCTTAAATTGCCCCTTAGTGTCCTGAGATGTGTGGGTTAGAGGGATTAATGGGTAAAATATGTAGGGATATGGGGCTTGGGTGGGATTGTGGTCAGTGCAGACTCGATGGGCCGAATGGCCTCTTTCTGTACTGTAGGGCTTCTTCTTCTTCTTCTTCTTCTTCCTCACAAAGGAACCAGAGATGTTGGGATGACAGAATGTGGGCTCACCAATCATGAATCGATCCCATCCACTATCTTCAAAGGCCTCCAGATTGGACCTGACTCTACAAAAGTCCAGGCCTTAAGAGTCAGAATATGAGTTACTCACCACAAATATCCCAGCCTCAGACCTCCTCTGGAAGCCAAGGTATTTATATGGCTAGTCCAGTCCAGTTTCTGGTCAATGGTAACTCCCATGATATCGATAGTGGGGGATTCAGCAATGGTAAAAACTATTGAATGTCAAGGGATGCTGGTTAGATTCTCTCTTGTTGGAGATGGTCATTGCCTGGCACTTGTGTGGCATGTATGTTACTTGCCACGTGTCTGTCCATGTGGATCTTGTCCAGGTATTGATGCATTTGGACATGGACTGCTTCAGTATCTGAGGAGTCACGAAGATATTGAACAATGTGCAATCATCATCGAACATCCCCACTTCTGACCTTATGATGGAAGGAAGGTAATTGAAGCAGCTGAAGATTGTTAGGCTGAGGATACAACCCTGAGGAATTCCTGCAGTGATGTCCTGGAGCAGAGATGATTGACCTCCAACCACCACAAACATATGATAGGTATGACTCTAACCAGTGGAGACTTTTCCGCTTGATTCACATGAACACCACCAACTTGCAAGTTTCCTCCAATCATACACCATTCTGACTTGGAATTTTATTGCCATTCCTTCCTCGTCACTCGATCAAAATCCTGGAATTCCATTCCTAACAGCCTGCAGTGTTTCAAAATGGCAGCTCACCAACACTATCTCAGCGACAATTCAGGATGGGCAATAAATACCACTCTTGTCAGCAATCCCATGAAAAATTGAGAAAACATACTCCCAGTGCAGATGCTACATGGTTTACACAGAGTAAAACTCCCTATACAACCTCCCAAGGCAGGTAAAACATGGGTCAGATACAGATATAAGCTCCCTCTTCACTGCCAAACTGTTGACACAGACAACTGGGAGATGATTGCTGGTGGTTGTGACCTCGAGCAGCTGACTGTTTGGAGGGGCAGTGGAGAAGGTGAGGAGAAATGGAAAGCTATGCTGACCAAAAAGAGGGTCCAGAGAAAACAGGCCAGTGAATCCTCTACGTTCTTAGAATCACAGAATTGGTGCGGCACAAAAGGAGACAAATTGTGTCACCACCAGCTCCGCAAATGAGCAATTAGTTTGGTACCATTGTCCACCTTCTCCCCTTAACCCTGCATATTTCTCGTTTTCAGATAAGTCTCATTCCCTTTTTAATGCTTCAATTTGAACCTGCCATCACCCCACACTCAAAAAGTGCATTCTAGACCTTAACCTCTCGCTGTGTAAAAAAGGTTTTCCTCATGTTGCTTTTGCTTCTTTTGCCAATTATTGTAAATCCATACCCAGTTTCTCCCTATCTACTCTGTCCTGATGCCTCATGATATTGAATACTTCAATCTAATCTCCACACAGCCTACTTTTCTCCAAGGAAAGCAGTCCCAACTTCTCCAATTTAACTTATAACTGAAGATCCTCATCCCTTGAACCATTCTCGTGAATCTTTCTAACACCCTCACATCCTTCCTGAAGTGCAGCATGCAGAACTATATACAATACTCCAGCTGAGGCCAAACTAGTGTCTTATACAAATTCATCATAACCTCCTTGCCCTTGTACTCTGTGCCTCTATTAATAAAGTCTAGGATACTGAATGCTTTATTAACCAATCTCACAACCTGTCCTACTGCTTTTAATGAAACATATCCCCAGGTTCCCCATCCACATCCTGAAAACTGTGATGCTCAGACCTGACGGCACTTGTGGTGTCAAGGTGGCTCAAGCATGTGTGGACTCTCGCCGAACTGATCTCCATTCAGACAGAATTCCACCTTGTTCCTGTGTCCAGATACCTGCCTCAGGAGTTGCAACTCCATGATTGAACCATCTCATGGACATTCCCTCCATGCCTTTTCACTCAGTGTGGGGGTTTGTGATCACTTCAGCCAGGCTAATGAGGTTGGCTTGCTAGAAGATGGACTACCTGATGAGTTGATGGTTAAATCAGGGAGTCTCATGCTCCCTATTTAAAGCAGGTGTGTCAGACTCCCAGCCTGCATCCAGCTGGGGGCAACGGGAGAGCTGGCTGTGTACAGATGTATGGTATAAATAAAGTAACCTGGTGACGGGACTTTCGCCTCCGTGGAGTTATTACAGGGTTACTATATGGTTTCCTGCTGCACACCCTCCACCTTCTTTCCTTCCTCTACTGTTCAGACATGCCTTGCCGTTCTGTTCTACCATCTAGTGGTGAGGGAGGTCCCCAGTGGAGGGTGCTCTGCGTGTCAGCCCTCCCTTCTTCCATCAGATATGGAGGATGTTCCATGCAGCAGTGCTATCCAGTCGCAGACCAAGATAGTTCACAGACTCCCAGATCTCATGTCTTTTTTGCGGCCAATGTGAATCTGTTTTTTACGTTTATCTAGATTGCCTGAGGTTGCAACACTTTTTCCATGATTTGAATGGGCTGCTCCTCAATCTTTCACTGCAGTTCAGCCCCACATTCCTCATGTTCGGTCACCCAGTGCGGAAGTGGGAGCGGGGAGGGAGGAGGAGGACCTCCTTGTAACTCTGCTCAAGTTGGTCTGTTCAAGTTGGCCATTAACAGGTCCAGGCAGGGGGCGATTGAGGGGTTGTCCGACCCGACCGTCTGACCCTGTGCCGTGGCTACATTCACAGTTGGTTGGCCTTGGATAGGGAGCACATGGTGCCCATTGGCACGATCCAGGCCTTCCGTGACTGGTGTGCACTGCAGGTGCCAGGGTTCATCATCAACCCCGGGAATGCTATCTTGGCTTTGTTAGTTAAGTTTCTGACGCCATTTTGATTTTTGTTAGTGTCCCACCAGGGCTGTCACCCCTCTCATTTTGGTTTACTGATTTTTGTTTTATTCAAAGAGTGCACCCAGGTCCCTCTGTCCTGCACCTCCTTTCCAATGGTACACTTTATTTTATTGTTTCTCCATGACCTTCTTACCAAAATGAATTACTCCTCGTTTCTCAGCATTGAACTTCATCTGCTACTCATTGCACCAACTTGTCTACTTCCCTCTGAAGTTCCACACTGCCCCCCTCACAGTTTACAACACATCCAGGTTTTTTAAATTGTGACCGGTACACCCAACTAGAGGTTATAGCACATGTCAGGAAAAGTGAAGGACCCAACACTGACCCCTGAGATTGCCAGAGTAGAGTTCCCGAGGCAATGCTTAACACAGTCTGTACCACCAAGGTGCAAACCATTATCTGATAAGATGGAAGTTTTCCAAAGGATACTGTCACATCTACACTCCCAGGGCAGATAGCAACACGGATGTTCCATCAAATATCTCTGGGAGAGGTCTCCCCTCAAGGGCCAGATACTCCAAACTTCCTTCACCCTCACTCCAAATTAACCCGCGATAAACTGATTGCCTCCCTCATGACTCCCCAGGAGACCCCTACCTCCACCCCACTTCCCAGGACCCCTGCCACTTATCTTCACACTGGCCCCCTGGATTTGGGCACAGGTACAACTCTGCAGTATCTCTACTGGCCACAGCGCTGTGCCTGGATGGGCTAGAGGACGTTGGCCAAGGCCAGTTTGGACAAGTTTTATTGGTTTTAAGGCAGATTTACATCAACTCCTTTTATAGAAAATGATTTGTTGCATCTCAACTGTCCCCATTGCTTCAACCTTGTCCAGTCCACATTGAACATTATATTGGAGACATTAGAATCAAATCGGAGAACAGCAACAACCCTGTGGCACTCCATCGCTTCTTCATTAATAATTCTTGCTTCCTCCTTTCTGTCAGCCACTTTGCTTTCAGCAGCAGCTCCTGATGAAGAACTTCATCAAAGGCACCACTCAATTTCCTGCTGCTCACTTTGAGACAATGCTTCTTCAAACAAGTCAGAAAGTCACCAGGCAGCATTGGCCTCCTCTGAATCATTCACAGCTCTGGGTGGGATTCAGTGATTGCACTGTTATCTTCCGAAACAATAGATTGTGCTTTCCAGTCCTGTACCATAAACAGGAGTGTGAAACCCAGGCTAACACTCCAGTGCAGCACTGAAGAAGTGCTGCATTATCAGAGGTACTGACTCTGACACACTAAGCCAAAGTCGACCTCTTCGGTGATCCCATGGTACTATCTGAAGAAGAGCAGAAAGTTAGGCCAGTGTCCTGTTTGTCGGATCCTGTCATGCACAAACATTACTTATAGGAACTGTATGTGAAAGTATTTATTTGCCTGCAAGGTGCTTTGGGTGGTCCTGAAGTGGTGAAAGACACTATAGAAATGTAAGAGTTTTGGCTTACATTTCAAAAAAGGTCTTAGTCTGAGATGACCATGGGCTGCTCTCCCCTTTGAGCAGGGGAGTTGACTGGTAGTGATTTAATCTGAGGATCACCATACCTCAGGTAAGAGGCAAGGTAGAGAAGGCAGAGTCTTCATGAATAACCTCAGCCTGGGTGGGAATTGAACCCACGCTGTTGGCATTATTACACATCGTGAACCAGCCATCCAGCCAACTGAGCTAACCAACTCCCTGCTTTATTGATGACTTATTTGATTATTCAGGCACAGGCGCTCCTTTGCTGCACTTCACATAGCTCTGAGTTGTTGACACTCTCTCCCATCCTCTCACATTCAGTGCAAGAGAACCCCTGGATCTGATATGGGACTCTCCTGTGGCATCATTTCCATGCACAGGAAACGGCCAAGAATCCAGTAACTTGAGCAGAATGTTAAACCTCGAGTAGGTTCTTTTCCCTGAGCATTGTTAGCACCCATTCAAATCATTCTTCCTGGCAATCTCTGCAGAAGGAATTTATATTTAAAAACAATTACTCGAACATTTTAAAATCTTTTTACTCTCCTCCCCTCTCATCTGTATGTACAAATTTTCCAAAGGTAATACTGGGCAGGGGGAGGGTTGCTTATTGTGTAAAATGAAGAGTTTATCATTCTATTCAGTGGGGTCTATGTGAAATGATTGGTGCCTGAAGCAGAATCTTCCCTTCCTCCTCCTCTCTTCCACACTCCTGTTGCCCTTGGGAAATTTCTCTCACTCTAAAAGGGTTCAATGATTTCTCAGCAGAGTATTTTTTCCACACGCAGCATCTGTCAGCAATGAATGGACTGTGTCTGCTTGAAATGCGGTAGCCACACAGTTGCTGATAAGAAGCAAGCGATTGAAAGTTGAGCTGACTGCGTTCATTAGTTGTGACAGTTCCTCAGTGCGACTAATCAACTCTGACGGTATTAAGTGACGGGGGCAACTTGCATAAGGAACAGAAAGAATATGTAAATGTGGAGAGTCTGACTTCCATCACAAACTGAGCTACAGTTCACATATTCAGATCGACTGCCTCCTTAATCTACCTGTCACAGACTGTCCTTGTTTCCAGTTTCTCTCCATCCCATTGCCTGGAGGTGCTGACTCTTGCCAGGGTGCAGCTCCCGGTGCCCTGGATATAGAAACACGGAAACTAGAAGCAGGAGTAGGCCATTCAGCCCTTCGAGCCTGCTCCACCATTCATTTTGATCATGCCTGATCATCAAATTCAGTATCTCATATCCTTTGATTCCTTTAGCTCCAAGAGCTATATCTAAATTCTTCTTGAAATTAGAAAATATTTTGACTCCAACTACATTCTGTGGCAGTGAATTCCACAACTTCACCACCCTCTGGGTGAAGAAATTTCTCCTCACCTCAGTTCTAAAAGGTTTACCCCTTATCCTCAAACTATGACCCCTAGTTCTGTTCCCACACCATTGGGAACATTCTTCCTGAATCTACCCTGTCTAACCCTGTTAAAATTTTATAAGTTTCTATGAGATCCCATCTCACTCTTCTAAACTCCAGTGAATATAATCCTAACCTACTTAGTCTCTCTTCGTATGACAGACCTGCCATATCAGGAATCAGCCTGATAAACCTTCAGAGTACTCCCTCTATCTCAAGGACATCCTTGTTCAGATAAGGACTGCACACAATACTCCAGATGCGGCCTCACCAATGCCCTATGCAATTGCAGCAAAACATCCCGATATCTATACTCAAATCCTCTCACTATGAAGGCCAACATACTATTTGCCATCTTTACTGCCTGCTGTACCTGCACGCTTACTTTCAGCAACTGATGCACGAGGACTCCAAGGTCTCGTTGAGTATCCACCTCTCTCAATTTATACCCATTCAAATAATAATCTGCCTTCCTAGTATTGCTACCATATCCCCCACCACCAACTACAACTGCAATTCTTCAAGTTACTGAGGAGGTAGCAAGTTATTGAACCATAGGGGGCATCATAGCACAGTCCTCTCCCACCTTCCCTCCCCAAGTAAAGAATCCATGAATGGCAACTAGGAGCAGAAACGCAGCTTAATTGAGTTCAGTTTCTAGTCACAGCATGTTGAGACCAGGGGTGGCACACTAAACACTGCCCTGGTTAAAGCTCACTCAGAGCAGACTGATGCTTGGAGCTGGGACCTTCCAATTGATGGAGAGTTTGCTGTGACCTCTGTAATCCTGAGGCAGACAGCAGGAATGTCACCATCACACCCAGGTTCTCCTCCAAGTCACGCACCATCCCAACGTACATCACCATTCCCTCATCAATTCCGTTCCCAGCAGCATCGTGGGTGAACATTCCCCACACGGATCACAAGAGTTCTTCCCATGGACAATAGAAGTTGGCCTTATCTCGAGCACCAGATATAAAACCCCAAGATTCATTGTCCATGTTTAATTCCTGACAGCAAATTCGACATCTGATTAACCCAAGGAGTTTTAATCCAAGAAGTTAAAATTGAATCTAACCCTTTCTTCCCCATTACTTTTCCGGATTTCCCTTCAAATGCATTGATGCTATTCACCTTGGCCTTTCCGTGCGGTAGCAAGTTCCACATTCTAAGTATTCTCTAGAAAAGGATGTTTCTCTTCAGTACCTGCCACGTTTATGACACATATGACTATAAATGTGAGGTGATTCATTTTGGTAGGACTAATTTAAATGTGGATTAAAGGGTCAAAGGTAGGGTTCTGAAGACTGTGGAGGAACAGAGAGATCTTGGGGTCCATATCCACAGATCTCTAAAGGTTGCCACTCAAGTGGATAGAGCTGTGAAGAAGGCCTATAGTGTGTTAGCTTTTATTAACAGGGGGCTGGAGTTTAAGAGCCGTGGGGTTATGCTGCAACTGTACAGGACCTTGGTGAGACCACATTTGGAATATTGTGTGCAGTTCTGGTCACCTCACTATAAGAAGGATGTGGAAGCGCTGGAAAGAGTGCAAAGGAGATTTACCAGGATGCTGCCTGGTTTGGAGGGTAGGTCTTATGAGGAAAGGTTGAGGGAGCTAGGGCTGTTCTCTCTGGAGCGGAGGAGGCTGAGGGGAGACTTAATAGAGGTTTATAAAATGATGAAGGGGATAGATAGAGTGAACGTTCAAAGACTATTTCCTCGGGTGGATGGAGCTATTACAAGGGGGCATAACTATAGGGTTTGTGGTGGGAGACATAGGAAGGATATCAGAGGTAGGTTCTTTACGCAGAGAGTGGTTGGGGTGTGGAATGGACTGCCTGCAGTGATCGTGGAGTCAGACACTTTAGGAACATTTAAGCGGTTATTGGATAGGCACATGGAGCACACCAGGATGATAGGGAGTGGGATAGCTTGATCTTGGTTTCAGATAAAGCTCGGCACAACATCGTGGGCCGAAGGGCCTGTTCTGTGCTGTACTGTTCTATGTTCTATGTCTATCTTCTATTTCTAGCCGCTATTCTAATGTCCCAACAAGGAAAAACATTTTCACTGTGTCAACCCTTCCATAATCTTAAAGATAGATCTTAATCAGGTCAGTCCTTATGTTTCTATCAAGAGCCACCCGCTCAATCTTTCCCAATAGCTATAACCTCTCAGTTTTGTCATTCTTGTCATTCCTTTTAGCATCTCTTCCAGTATTTCTATATCCTTTTTACGAGATGGAGACCAGAATTGCTCATAGTACTCAAGTGTGACGTAATCAAGTTGAATATAAATTAAAAGCAAATTATTATGGACACTGGAATCTGAAACAAAAACAGAAAATGTTGGAAAATCACTGCAAGTCTGACAGCGTCTGTGGAGAGAGAACAGAGCCAACGTTTCGAGTCTGGATGACCCTTCGTCAGAGTCACCATTTTCACAGACAGAAACCTGGTAACCTGAGCAGAATGTTAAATCTTGAGTAGGTTCTTTTCCCTGAGCACTGTTAGCACTAATTCAAATCATCTTTCTTGGCAATCTCATCCCCAGCTCAGCTACACTGACAGAGCCTGCAGCCAAGGGAGTCAATGGCCTAGTGATATTATCACTAGACCATTAACCCAGAAAATCAACTACTGTTCTGGGGACCTGGGTTTGTATCCCACCATGGCAGGAGGTGGAATTTGAATTCAATAAAAAATATCTGGAATTAAGAATCTACTAATGACCATGAAACCATTGTCGATTGTCGGAAAAATGCATCTTATTCACTAATGTCCTTTAGGGAAGGAAATCTGACGTCTTTACCTGGCCTGGCCTACATGTGACTCCAGAGCCACAATAATGTGGTTGGCTCGCAACTACCCTCCAAGGGATGGGTAATAAATGCTGGCCAGCCTGTGATGCCCATGTCCCATGAATTTAAAAAAAGCTGCTCAGTGAAATTGGGACATTAGTAGCTACATTTTGAATGTGAAGAAAGAAAGATGAACTACTGCCTTCATCTCAGGATGTGTTAAAGCTGGTTCCAGCTGAGGAAGTAGTTCTGGAAATGTAGTTATTGCTCTGTTGTAGGGAAGGCTGTGATAATTTGTCTCCCACAGACAGCAACATCATAACGAGAATAAAATCTGTTGTTGTGATGTTGAGTGAGAGATAAATATTGGCTTGGATATTGAGAAGGATCCCCTACTCTTCAAAATATTGCCATGAGATCCTTTATAACTGCCTGAGAGCGCAGAAGGATCTCAATTAATGTCTAGTCTGAAATATGGATAATAGGGTGCAAATAATATTCCAGGAGTGGTGCCCCTTTAAGTCAGGGCAATGAGACACTGTATTCAGGTCAACTTAGCGTTAGCTGGGGGCACTAGGATTAATTCACTCAGTGGGGCTCATTTACAAAATTTGAGTAATGAACTAGTTCTAATGAATTTACTTTCTCTCGAGGATCTTATTAACACATTAATCAGATGCTGAGTATGATGGAGGGCGTAAAGAATGAACGAGCATCCCTTCAGGCTACCTTTGTCCTGGAAATGGTGAAATATGAACATCATTGTTAATTTTATGATTGCCCCATAATCCAAGCTCTCAGAGTGAATGAATGTGGAAGAAAATCTCCTTCGTCAGACACAATCACCTTCACTCAGCACAACTCAAATTGCCCATCACTCAGCAGTTCTGTCTCCAATGCCTCGGTCTGTTCTAGTTGTAAGTTACAACGAAGGCTCAGGCATTGGGCAATTGAGCAAGTTTCTCTCATTCAGCCCTGCTCTAACTGACTGGACATTCATACATAAATCAGCTGAGTCCACGCGAGAAACCTGGCCGGCATTTGAAGCCGTTGGTCCCAGGGGATTTATCTTCTTCTTTCTGCAGCTAATTAATATGCAGATTCCTCGCCGAGGCTCCTGCATGTTCACTGACATTAACACAGAACAATAGGAAAGGCACCCTGAGAGATTGAGCCTCAACATTAACCCATCCGATTCTCATTGCAGTTGGTGACTAACCTGCTGCAGATCTGACTCCCTGCTCTCCTGTTAGCAAAAGGCATCCTAAGATCCCCTTGGAGTTTAGCTGGATTATTGTCTAGCAACCAGCAAAAGACTCTTTAGCAAGGAGCATTCACCCTCCCAGCCACTATGGGAGGCTGAATTGCCAATCGCATATCTGGCACTGATGCCCTCCTATCCTGTCTGTAAAAGGTTGGGGAGTGGACAAAAATCATGGTTGCCAGCCATGAGCTTGGGGAGTCTGAGCAACTGGCACACACCGCCCCTGCCAAACACCCCCATCCCGTCCACCCCGACCCATAAAATGTTTTGGGGACTGGGTATGTAATTCAAGCAGTCAATGGCATCTCCTTGGGAAAATGGATTTCCATTTGAGAGTCTCCCCTCTGCCAGATAATATACAATGGAAACACTCAGAGTTACTGACACTCCAGTGGTGCTTCAATAGGGATGGTCATTTTTAAGTTTGTGCAAATTGAGGAAAATTCACCCTCAAATATCAAAACATCAAAATATTACACAGAGTAAGGATCTGATTAGCTGGCATCAGTTAAACTCTTTGATTAGACTGAGAATGTGTGTTATTGATCAATCTCCAGCTCCCTCTACCTGATGGCAGATTTGTAGAGTTTTCATGATTAACAAAGATAAATCATCATCAGCTCTTTCAAATGGACAGCACAGAGACAGGGAGTCACATTCAAAGATTAACTTTAAAGTCACATCTTTGAAAACCCATGCAGAAGGCCTCATTGTGTTCTTGATCCCCACTGTGGCCCACATGCTTGCTTCAGAGAGACCCCATATCGAACAACACTTCCTACAACTTCCAGAGGAATGAGTCAAAATGACAGTTCATAAATGAGCAAGACAGTGTTGGTGCTGAAGTAGCCAAGAACTACATTCAGTGAGAGAGAGAGAGAGAGAATGAGAATGTGAGACACAGGGAATGAGAGTGTGTGTGTGAGAGAGAGAGAGAGAGAGAGAAAGAGAGAGACAGATATAGCAAGAGAGAATGAGAGAGAGAATGGGAATGAATGAGACAGGGAACGAGTGAATGAGAGAGAGAGAGAGAGAGCAAGAGAGAGAGTGAATGAGAGAGAGAGAAAATGAGAGAGAGCAAGAGAGAGAGGGTGAGGGAACGAGAATGAGAGAGGGAACAAGAGTGAGAATGAGAGAACAAGATCGAGAGAGTGAGAGAGAATGAGAGAGAGAGCAAGAGAGAGAGGGAGAGCAAGAGAGAGAGGATGAGGGAACAGGAATGAGAGAGCACGTGAGAGGGGGGCATCTAGGCTGGGTTTTCCCAGACCCATAGAGAGAGGTGCGGGGTAGCCAAATAAGAACATAAGAACGTAAGAAATAGGAGCAGGAGTAGGCCATCTAGCCCCTCGAGCCTGCCCCGCCATTCAATAAGATCATGGCTGATCTGACGTGGATCAGTACCACTTACCCGCCTGATCCCCATAACCCTTAATTCCCTTACCGATCAGGAATCCATCCATCCGCGCTTTAAACATATTCAGCGAGGTAGCCTCCACCACCTCAGTGGGCAGAGAATTCCAGAGACTCACCACCCTCTGGGAGAAGAAGTTCCTCCTCAACTCTGTCTTAAACCGACCCCCCTTTATTTTGAGGCTGTGTCCTCTAGTTTTAACTTCCTTACTAAGTGGAAAGAATCTCTCCGCCTCCACCCTATCCAGCCCCCGCATTATCTTATAAGTCTCCATAAGATCCCCCCTCATCCTTCTAAACTCCAATGAGTACAAACCCAATCTCCTCAGCCTCTCCTCATAATCCAAACCCCTCATCTCCGGTATCAACCTGGTGAACCTTCTCTGCACTCCCTCCAATGCCAATATATCCTTCCTCATATAAGGGGACCAATACTGCACACAGTATTCCAGCTGCGGCCTCACCAATGCCCTGTACAGGTGCATCAAGACATCCCTGCTTTTATATTCTATCCCCCTCGCAATATAGGCCAACATCCCATTTGCCTTCTTGATCACCTGTTGTACCTGCAGACTGGGCTTTTGCGTCTCATGCACAAGGACCCCCAGGTCCCTTTGCACGGTAGCATGTTTTAATTTGTTTCCATTGAGATAGTAATCCCATTTGTTATTATTTCCTCCAAAGTGTATAACCTCGCATTTATCAACGTTATACTCCATTTGCCAGATCCTCGCCCACTCACTCAGCCTGTCCAAATCTCTCTGCAGATCTTCTCCGTCCTCCACACGATTCACTTTTCCACTTATCTTTGTGTCGTCTGCAAACTTCGTTACCCTACACTCCGTCCCCTCCTCCAGATCATCTATATAAATGGTAAATAGTTGCGGCCCGAGTACCGATCCCTGCAGCATGCCACTAGTTACCTTCCTCCAACCGGAAAAACACCCATTTATTCGTTGACTTTCAGCGGAATGGGACAGTCCTGGTAGTGGACGGAGCCTGAACTCCCATCCCCGGTTTCATCTCTCAGGCGACAGTGATGCAGAGTGATGGAACTGTCCTCAAATGTGTTACAGAAACACACCAGATTATAATCACACACTGACTATCTCAAATCTCAGGTGTGGAAGCACTCCCCAGTGCGAGATCTCCCTGGGAGACTCACCTTCTTGGTGTAGTCCATAGCTTTCAGAATTGAAAGGTTCAGGGTCTCCAGGCAGGCAAGAACATCCTCATAATCCCCCATGTGGGAGGCAAAATAATCTAGAGAGAGGAAAAGCAGAACACGAGTTATTATTGCTCTGATCTTCAGTCCAGTAACAGAAATGGCTCCCCTCCTCCAACCTCCCCTCAACCTACCATCGCCCTCAGCCCACCATCGGCCCCACCCCACTTACCCCGCCCACTCCATGACCAATTGCCACACCTTCATCGGCAGAGCTCTTATATTCTTCATCATTACTGAAGGAGATTGACTCCCAATTTTGATTTGATTTGATTTATTGTCACATGTATTAACAGACAGTGAAAATTATTGTTTCCTGCGCGCTATACAGACAAAACATACCATTCACAAAGAAGGAAACGAGAAAGTGCAGAATGTACTGTTACAGTCATAGCTAGGGTGTAAAGAAAGATCAATTAAATGCAAGGTA
This sequence comes from Mustelus asterias, assembly GCF_964213995.1. Classification (NCBI taxonomy): domain Eukaryota; kingdom Metazoa; phylum Chordata; class Chondrichthyes; order Carcharhiniformes; family Triakidae; genus Mustelus; species Mustelus asterias. Next base: position 67,219,688 of record NC_135804.1, on the reverse strand, counting down.
AGTCCATTCAAAAGTCTGACAGCAGCAGGGAAGAAGCTGTTCTTGAGTCGGTTGGTATGTGACCTCAGACTTTTGTATCGTTTTCCCGAAGGAAGAAGGTAGAAAAGAGAATGACCAAGATGCGTGGGGTCCTTAATTATGCTGGCTGCTTTGCCAAGACAGTGGGAAGTGTAGACAGAGTCAATGGATGGGAAGCTGGTTTGCGTGATGGATTGGGCTACATTCATGACCTTTTGTAGTTCCTTGCGGTCTTGGGCAGAGCAGGAGCCATACCAAGCTGTGATACAATTAGAAAGAATGCTTTCTATGCTGCATCTGTAAAACTTGGTGAGAGTCGTAGCTGACATGCCAAACTTCCTTAGTCTTCTGAGAAGGTAGAGGCGTTGGTGGGCTTTCTTAACTATAGTGTCGGCATGGGGGGACCAGGACAGGTTGTTGGTGATCTGAACACCTAAAAACTTGAAGTTCTCGACCCTTTCCATTTTGTCCCTATTGATGTAGACAGGGGTGTGTTCTCCTTTACGCTTTCTGAAGTCGATGACAATCTCCTTCATTTTGTTGACATTGAGGGAGAGATTATTGTTGCCGCACCAGTTCACCAGATTCTCTATCTCATTCCTGTACTCTGTCTCGTCATTGTTTGAGATCCGACCCACTACGGTGGTGTCGTCAGCAAACTTGAAAATCGAATTGAAGGGGGATTTGGCCACACAGTCATGGGTGTATAAGGAGCATAATAGGGGGCTGAGAACACAGCCTTGTGGGGCACCGGTGTTGAGGATGATCGTGGAGGAAGTGTTGTCGCCAATGGTTCCAACCATCATGTTGCAGCCACAAGCAGCCTGGTTTTGAAAAACTGGGCTAGTTAAGGTCAGGGAGTGGCTCAGTTAACGCTGGAGAGTCACCTGGGTGACATATCACCAGCTTTATGGAGTGGGGGCCACAGATTATTAATGGAGAGGGGGAGAGCGAGAGAGAGAGAAGGGGGAGCGGGGTGTGGAGAGAGGGGAGAATGGGGTGGGGGGGTGGGGTGGGGAGAGGGGGGTGGTTGAGGAGAGAGGGGCAGGGTGGGGAGAGGGGGCGGGGTGAGAAGAGGGGGCGGGGTGGGAAGAGAGAAGGGCGCAGGTGGAGAGGGGGGGTGGAGTGGAGAGAGAGAGGGAGCGGGGTGGGGAGTGGAGTGACGGGTGCGGGGAGCGTAGGGCAGATTGGGGGGGTGGGTTGGGGAGAGAGAGGGGGCGGAATGGGGAGAGGGGGAGCGGGGTGGGGAAAGAGGGGGGGCGGGGTGGGGAGAGAGGGAGCGGGGTGGGGAGAGAGGAAGCGGGGTGGGGAGAGAGCGAGCGGGGTGGGGAGAGAGGGGGGATGGGATGAGGAGAGAGGGGGAGCCTGGCGGAGAGAGAGGGGGGGGGGGCGAAGTGGGGAGAGAGAGGGAGTGGGGTGGGGAGAGAGAGGGAGCGGGGTGGGGAGAGAGAGGGAGCGGGGTGGGGAGAGAGGGGGAGCGGGGTGGTGAGAGAGAGGGAGCGGGGTGGTGAGAGAGAGGGAGCGGGGTGGGGAGAAAGGGGGAACGGGGTGCGGAGGGGAAGCAGGAGGGGGAGCAGGGTGGGGAGGGGAAGCTTGGCGGGGTGGAGGGGGTACTGGGCAGGGTGGGGGTCAGGGTGGTGTAGGGAGGGGGTGTGGGGTTAAGGGAGAGCGGTGTGAGGAGAGGGGGAGCGGGTGGGGAGAGAAGGGGACGGTGGAGAGAGGGGACGGTGATGAGAGGGGACGGTGGAGAGAGGGGACGGTGGAGAGAGGAGAGGTGGAAAGTGAGAGGGAGTGTAGAGAAGGAGAGGTATGGAGAGAGATGGAGGGTGGAGAGAGGGAGGGCGCGTGGAGAGGGGGTGTGGAGAGAGGGTGGAGAGAGAGAGGGGAGTGGAAAGACAGAGGGTGTTGGAGAGAGAGGAATAGGGGTGTGCAGATTGAAAGGGAGAGGAGAGAGAGAGAAGGGGTGGACAGAGAGGGGGGAGAAAGCGAGAAAGGGGGTGAGAGCCAGTGGGGGAGACAGAAGGATCGAGGGAGTGAGAGAGGTTATAAGGGGAGCTTCCTGAGCGACTGAGCTTCCTGAGGGACCGAGCTTACTGAGGGACCAAGCTGACTGAGGGATCAAGCTTACTGAGGGCTTAAAGGATTGAGCTTACTGCATTAGGGAGCAGGGTGGGAGTAAGGGCTAGGGTGGGGGTTCAGTGTGTAAGGGGGTAGGGGAGGGGAAGGGGCAGGGTGGGGGTTCAGTATGTAAGAGGGACTGGTGGGAGTAAGGGAGCAAGGTGAGGGTTCATTGTTGAGAGGGCATGGTGTGTGCAAGGGGGCAGGGTGGGGGTTCATTCTCATGGTTTGGTTATCTCAGCTTGTTTAGTTACTGAGAGCATCCAGTCAGAGTCCTTGTCTATTCTCCGTGCAGTGGAGTGAGTGTTAATGAGGGATTGAGCTTCCTGAGGGACCGGGCTGACTGAGGGACCGAGCTGACTGAGGGACCGAGCTGACTGAGGGACCGAGCTGACTGAGGGACTGAGCTTACTGAGGGACTGAGCTGACTGAGGGACCGGGCTGACTGAGGGACCGAGCTGACTGAGGGACCGAGCTGACTGAGGGATTGAGCTTCCTGAGGGACCGGGCTGACTGAGGGACCGAGCTGACTGAGGGACCGAGCTGACTGAGGGACCGAGCTGACTGAGGGACCGAGCTTACTGAGGGACCGAGCTGACTGAGGGACCGAGCTGACTGAGGGACCGGGCTGACTGAGGGACCGGGCTGACTGAGGGACCGAGCTGACTGAGGGACCGAGCTGACTGAGGGACCGAGCTGACTGAGGGACCGGGCTGACTGAGGGACCGAGCTGACTGAGGGACCGAGCTGACTGAGGGACCGAGCTGACTGAGGGACCGGGCTGACTGAGGGACCGAGCTGACTGAGGGACCGAGCTGACTGAGGGACCGGGCTGACTGAGGGACCGAGCTGACTGAGGGACCGAGCTGACTGAGGGACCGAGCTGGCTGAGGGACCGGGCTGACTGAGGGACCGAGCTGACTGAGGGACCGAGCTGACTGAGGGACCGAGCTGACTGAGGGACCGAGCTGACTGAGGGACCGAGCTGACTGAGGGACGGGCTGACTGAGGGACCGGGCTGACTGAGGGACCGGGCTGACTGAGGGACCGAGCTGACTGAGGGACCGGGCTGACTGAGGGACCGGGCTGACTGAGGGACCGGGCTGACTGAGGGACCGAGCTGACTGAGGGACTGAGCTTACTGAGGGTTTAAGGGAATGAGCTTACTGAGTGTCATGAGCTGCGCTGTGGCTTTGATGTTAACATTGGTCTCTGGGTTCACTGAAATGTTCCTATTAGGTTTGATTTTGAAGCTGTTGGCAGTGAGGTTTGTAATCTTGTATCAAATCTTGCTTATGTTTCATTTGGAGGACAGAACTCCAAACTCCAATACTTTCTGTATTATAACAAAAGAACATTGAGGCAGTGTGAAGGAACGGGAAGGATTTACTCGAACTGCCACTCTGCAGGCGATCGATGGGGGAGAAGGGGGCAGTGGGTCGCGATCGGTCTGGGTAGCAGGGGGGTTGGTGGATAAGGGGGGCAGTGATGTCTGTGGGGGCCATCGCTCCCGAGTCGCTTTCTCCGCTTTCTGCAGCCCAGTAGCGATCTAATACGGGCGCGCTTTTTCAATTTTTTTTTCTAACTGCGCATGCGCAGTTCAGAGCTCTGGTCGTTTCGGGCGCGCTAAGCCCCGTCCACAGCGCGAATGGGACCGGCAATTTTTTTTTCAGGCAAAGTGCGTATGGGGGTGCCTGAAATCAGATTTCCAAGTCGGATCTGAATTGCGCCCAGATTCAGCACTTAGAATGAAAATGGTAAAATCAGGCCCCTTGTGTAGCTCAATGCTGAGCAGAGAATTAACCAGTTACAGTTCAGTGATGCAGTAAATGCGGTTGAAAGAAGTGACAGGGGTGGCATTTCTGCTCAGTATGATTGGTATGTGTTGTAAACCCAACTCACAGCAATTCCCTGGCACAACTTCCCACAGACTAGCATCTCCTTTTCTAATATTTCACCCAGCTTCCTCGTACCAGGGAGCTTGTCAATTGCTATGATGCTGTGGCAATCCCAGAATCCCCAGGTGTCACGGATTCCCTCGATTGGAACCACGTGAGCAATGGAAGGAGACAGAGTAAACAGGAGCAAGAACATGGCTGGAAGGCCAAAGAAGGGTAAAAAAGAACGCTGAACAAACTTTGCCATTCCCTTTGGCAGCATGGGAGACAAAACTATACAATAGTAACAACTTTAATCCTTGGCAATAAATTTCCACCATTGGCACACACTGGGAGTGACACCCAACAAAGTCACCCATCACCACACTGAGGCCTTGAAGACCTGGTCAGGCTGTTTGCAAAGCAGTGGAAGAGAAGGCAATTGGCCAACTTACCACACAACTCCTTGGTGTCCACATGACTGCAGCGAACAGCAAAGGAGATAGAAGACAGACAGAAAAATCAGACAGGAGGGAGAAAGACACTTTATTACTTCAAGAATGACAAGCAAACTTTCAGTTTGACACAACCGAATATCAGAATGGATTTTGGACTCAAATACCAAAAGTGAAAGATTACAGTCAATCCTCAACAGGCAATTCCTATCCAAATTCCTAATCCTTCTCTCTTCTGCTGTCTCTGTTTGGATTGTGCAGGGAAAAGGCCAAAGTTTAACAGGCTTATAAAACAGGCCAGATTGCCAACTACTCCAGAGCCATCCAGCTCAATGTATAAATATGTACAGTCTCTTTCAAGTCGTTACCATAGTGACAGTGTTATTTTAAGCAATCAGTTACTGTACTGGAAGCAAACCTGATGTTCTACAGTAGCATCAGCCTGGGTTTTAAAAGAGGACATGAAGGGTCTCTGGACCTAGCAGGCAGCAAAATATTTATCACAAGTGTACCATTCTGTTTAAACTATCGAGGCCTAAAACTCAGATCATGCTGGAATCCTGGTGTGATCCTGGGCAGGAGTATTGCACATTAGTCCACTGGATCCAGTGAACTGATGTTACCCACCATGGACCAGCTCAGAATGAGATCAGGAGAAAGGAAAAACAATTGTTGACCGACAGTTGCCTGTGGATTTGGCAAGGACCCAGGAAAGAACTCCTGCTCCTTCTCGCTCCAGTATCTTTCGCACAGAAACCGAGTGACCTTCCCAGTGCAGTATTGAGGGAGCACTGAACTGTCAGATGTGTTGTCTCTTGGTTGATATATTAAACCTTCGTTCTCAGCTGGGAGCAAAGTATCTCTGGGCACGACTTTGTAGTCAAGCAGGGGTGTTGTCCCAATAACCTGGTCAATATTTATCCCTCAATCAACATCACTAAAACAGAGGAATAGGGAATTATCACATTGCTTATTCTGGGATATCGCAGTGCCCAAACTGACTACAGTGACTGGGAACACGTTGGGAAACTCTTGAGTTTGGGAAAGGAACAAGTCTTTCTTTCTTGGGAAAGATTCTTCTGGAAGATACTAAAGGTTAAAGTCGGGTAAAAATAACAACTGATTAAAGTTTATTAGTTTCTCATTTCTTTGGTACAGTTCCATTTATCAGCATTGTTTAATTATAAATCAGCCAGGACTTGCAGAGTATATTTTTATGCAGAGCGGGAGGGAGGGAAAGAGCTGTAAATTGAACTTACAAACAGAACAGAGTGTTCTGTTTGAATCTATGAATTCAGAGTTCTGATGGTAACTCACAGAGCAACCTTCAGGATGAGAACCAGCATTATACCCAAAGTAGAAGGATTTTAATTCAATGCTCATTGATTGCAGAGTGAAATCAAACCTTCAATGAATCAGGAGATTTCAGAGAATTGTGTGAGCAGAGGGAAAAATGGCACACTCACAGTCAGAAACCAAGAGAGAGTGAGATATAGATGGAGAGAGCAAGAGAGGGACAGAATGGTGAAGGATTAGGAGGTACACTCACAGAAAGACTGCAAAGGAATAAGGAAATTTGTAGTCAAATTGGGACTGTCCTATCCCAGAACAGTTACAGCACGGAGTTAGATACAGAAGTAAAGCTCCCCATCGAAAACTACCAGGACAGGTGCAGCACAGGGTTAGACACAGAGTAAACATCCCTCTACACTGTCACATCACATTTCCACTCCATCTGACGAAGGAGCAGTGCTCCAAAAGCTTATGGTATTTGCTACCAAATAAACCTGTTGGACTTTAACCTGGTGTTGTGAGACTTCTTACCAACATCAAACACTCCCAGGACAGGTACAGCACAGGATTAGGTACGGAGCAAAGCTCACACTACAGTGTCCTCATCAAACACTACCAGCACAAATTCAGCACAGGTTTAGATACAGAGTAAATATCCTTTAACACTGTCCCCATCAAACACTCCCAGGGCTGGTGCAGCACAGGGTTAGGAACAGAGTAAAGCTCCCTCTACACTGTTTCCATCAAACACTCCTCATTAAGCACAGGGTTGAATACAAGATGAAGCTCCCTCTTCATGACCATATCAACATGTCTTAACCAAGCTTCCTTTTCAACTGATCAGGTCATTTCTAAGATGCTGGGCGCAATCTTACCTTCATGCACCCCCCGGTTGATAGGCAGAGCGAGCCGGTCAGACCGTGAGAGAGACGAGAAATCAGGTTCGCGTCCGATTTCTAGCCTCTCACCAGCACTGAATATCCGGCGAGATCAGCTGACAATGCAAAACAGAATTTAAATGTTACAAGTGAGCCCAGGACACAATTGGCTGGGCTGATTTGCTTCTGCAGCCTTGCTGGTGAAGTTCTACACTGGCGAGGATCACGCATGTTCCCCATCAATTGGGCCTCACTGGTAGGACCGGAGGCCATTGAAGCCTACCCGTGAGGGGGGTGCTCCTTGGCCAGTGCCAGCCTGGTACTGCTATCCTGGCACACTGGCAGTGCCTGGGGGGGGGGGGAGGCTGAGGAGTATGGTGTCTAAGGGGGGAGGGCAGGCCAATTGGGAGGGGAGGATGGGTCCAGGAGGAGGTGGGGGGGTGATCAGTCCGAGCGGGGGTGTGGGGGAGTCGGTCTCAGAGTCCTGCGGTAGTGGTGGGGAGGGGGGGGAGGTGCAGAAATCATTCATGAAAGCCAGCGTTAGCTGGGGGAGGCTGTCACTGACAGATGTGAGATGAGCTTGCGCAATTGCATCCTCTGCTGCTGTCTGCCGGCCTTCGGTGAGCATAGGCCTCACACCCTCCCCCTTTTATAGACCTCCTAAAAGTTCTAGAGAGGTTGAGGAAAGGATTGCGGAGTCAATCCTGCTTAGGAGTGAAAGTAATAGGGCAATTGTTATGGGGGATTTTAACTTGACTAATATTGACTGGAATTGTTATAGCTCTAGCTCGTTAGAGGGGTCAGTTTTTGTTCAAAGCGTGCAGGAAGGTTTTTTGACTCAGTATGTAGACAGGCCAACTAGAGGTGAGGCTATATTGGATCTGGTGCTGGGAAATGAGCCAGACCAGGTGCTAGACTTGGAAGTTGGTGTGCATTTTGGTGATAGTGACCACAATTCGGTTACGTTCACCTTAGTGATGGAAAGGGATAGGCATGAACCTCGGGCCAGTGGTTTTCGCTGGGGGAAGGGTAATTATGAGGCTATTAGGAGAGAATTAGGAAACATAGGTTGGACTATGAGATTACAGGGACTGGGAACGTCCGACATGTGGAGTTTTTTCAAGGAGCAGCTACTGCGAGTCTGTGATAGGTATGTCCCTGTCAGGCAAGGAGGAATTGGTAGGGCTAGGGAACCGTGGTGCACCAAAAAAGTTTCTTTGTTGGTTAAAAAGAAAAAGGAGGCTTATGTTCGGATGAGACGTGAGCACTCGGGTAGTGCACTAGAAAGCTTTAGATTGGCTAAGAGGGAGTTGAAGAGCGAGCTTAGAAGGGCTAAAAGGGGACATGAGAAGACTTTGGCGGATAGGGTTAAAGAGAATCCTAAGGCGTTCTATAGGTATGTCAAGAACAGAAGGTTGGTTAGGGCAAGTTTAGGGCCAGTTATAGATGGCAGAGGGAAGTTATGTGTGGAACCGGAGGAGATTGGTGAAGCATTGAACCAATATTTCTCTTCGGTGTTCACGCAAGGGGACATGAATATAGCTGAGGAGGACACTGGGTTGCAGGGGAGTAGAATAGACAGTATTACAGTTGATAAGGAGGATGTGCAGGATATTCTGGAGGGTCTGAAAATAGATAAATCCCCTGGTCCGGATGGGATTTATCCAAGGATTCTCTGGGAGGCAAGAGAAGTGATTGCAGAGCCTCTGGCTCTGATCTTCAGGTCGTCGTTGGCCTCTGGTATAGTACCAGAAGATTGGAGGTTAGCGAATGTTGTCCCATTGTTTAAGAAGGGGAACAGAGACTTCCCCGGGAATTATAGACCGGTGAGTCTCACTTCTGTTGTCGGCAAGATGTTGGAAAAAATTATAAGGGATAGGATTTATAGTTATTTGGAGAGTAATGAATTGATAGGTGATAGTCAGCATGGTTTTGTGGCAGGTAGGTCGTGCCTTACTAACCTTATTGAGTTTTTTGAGAAAGTGACCAAGGAGGTGGATGGGGGCAAGGCAGTGGACGTGGTATATATGGATTTTAGTAAGGCGTTTGATAAGGTTCACCATGGTAGGCTTCTGCAGAAAATGCAGATGTATGGGATTGGGGGTGATCTAGGAAATTGGATCAGGAATTGGCTAGCGGATAGGAAACAGAGGGTGGTGGTTGATAGTAAATATTCATCATGGAGTGCGGTTACAAGTGGTGTACCTCAGGGATCTGTTTTGGGGCCACTGCTGTTTGTAATATTTATTAATGATCTGGATGAGGGTATAGTTGGGTGGATTAGCAAATTTGCTGATGACACCAAAGTCGGTGGTGTGGTAGACAGTGAGGAAGGGTGTCGTAGTTTGCAGGAAGACTTAGACAGGTTGCAAAGTTGGGCCGAGAGGTGGCGGATGGAGTTTAATGCGGAGAAGTGTGAGGTAATTCACTTTGGTAGGAATAACAGATGTGTTGAGTATAGGGCTAACGGGAGGACTTTGAATAGTGTGGAGGAGCAGAGGGATCTAGGTGTATGTGTGCATAGATCCCTGAAAGTTGGGAATCAAGTAGATAAGGTTGTTAAGAAGGCATATGGTGTCTTGGTGTTTATTGGTAGGGGGATTGAATTTAGGAGTCGTAGCGTTATGTTGCAACTGTACACAACTCTGGTGTGGCCGCACTTGGAGTACTGTGTACAGTTCTGGTCCCCACATTACAGGAAGGATGTGGAGGCTTTGGAGAGGGTGCAGAGGAGGTTTACCAGGATGTTGCCTGGTATGGAGGGGAGATCCTATGAGGAGAGGCTGAGGGATTTGGGATTGTTTTCGCTGGAAAGGCGGCGGCTAAGAGGGGATCTTATTGAAACATATAAGATGATTAGAGGTTTAGATAGGGTGGATAGTGATAGCCTTTTTCCTCTGATGGAGAAATCCAGCACGAGGGGGCATGGCTTTAAATTGAGGGGGGGTAGGTATAGAACCGATGTCAGGGGTAGGTTCTTTACCCAGAGGGTGGTGAGGGATTGGAATGCCCTGCCAGCATCAGTTGTAAATGCGCCTAGTTTGGGGGCGTTTAAGAGATCCGTAGATAGGTTCATGGACGAAAAGAAATTGGTTTAGGTTGGAGGGTCACAGTTTTTTTTTTTAACTGGTCGGTGCAACATCGTGGGCCGAAGGGCCTGTTCTGCGCTGTAATGTTCTATGTTCTATGTTCTATGCTGGTGAGAAACAGATTTGGCTTCATTTTTTGACAGACAGAATGAGGTAAGATTCAATTTTTAACTCGCCCCAAATAAACGCCGTGATTCTCTCCTGTTGTCACGGTCGTTTAGCACTTAGGATTTTTTTGATAAGATTGCCCTGCTGTGTTTCAAACTTGTTAACTTCCATTCTGTGAATATCTGCCAGGTGGTGCCATAATGAACACCTCAGAGTCATTCTATGCAGAATAACCCGTTCTTCGATAGTTTATGTGCTGAACTGGAATCTTCATGTGAACGCTCAGTGTATTCACTTGGTGTGATAGTCAGCTTTGGGCTGGGTTCAGTTTGCTTGCGAGATGCATACTGGGCTCAGGACATAAGCAGCTCAGAGCAGCTGCTGTCTTGTATCAAAGCTGAGAACTAATAGGATGTGGGTGGTGTGATTGCTGATTTGAACATACACACTGCAGCATTGGTCACTGCTGTCATCTTCAGCCAGTCCTGGATTCAATTGTCTTGGCACAGATGTATCTGGAGTGGATGAGGTTCAGAGCTCGGAAATATATTCTTCTGACTCATGAGTGCGGCCTTCTTCTCATTGGAAGATTGGAAACCTAGGGCCCAGAAGTGCGAGGCCTAAGCACAAAGACTATTCGATCATGATGGATGGTAATATGTAACTGCCATGGAGGCTGAGAGCATGCTGAGAGCATTTAGATGCTGTCTTCAATTCACTCAATACATTCACAAGTGTTTCACAAGTGTTTCACAAGTGTTGTTACGGTTGTAATGCACCAAATATTCAGTGGTAGTGGACAATTAGACAACTAGCCAGAGCAGAAAGTCCAAAATCCCCTTCCTCAATGAAGGTGAAGCCCAGCATTATCAGTACACGTGACCAGTTTAATGCGATTGCAATTATCTTCAGCCAGGCATGGAGAATCCATCTCAGCATCCTTCAGAGGATCCCAGAGAAGTCAGTCTTTAGCCAATTGGATTCACTCCACCAGATAACAAGGCAGGGCTGAAAATAATGCAGAAAAAGTTATTTTACTGAAGACTTGTCTCCAGTACAGATGTTCCAGTACAACTGCACACTGCATCTACCTGACAACGAGGAATATTGCCCAGGTATGTCTGTGAAAAGACAAGATCCAAACCCAGTCCAGCCAATTACTATCCAATCTATCTACTCTCAATTGTCAGCTGAGTGACAAAGGGTGCCATCAACAACTCGAGCAAATTGCACTTTTTGCAGCAATAATTCGCTTACCAATGTTTAGTTTGGGTTCCGCCAGACCTGATTACCACCTCTGTCGAAACATGCTGGTCCCCAGCATCACAAATGTCAGTCTTCAGCTAATTTAATTTACTCCATGTGTTATCAATAAACAGCTGAAGGCAAAGGATACTGAAAAGGCTATGGGCTCTGACAATATTCCAGCAATAGTACTGAAGGCCTGTGCTCTAGAACTTGCCACACGCCTGGCCGTACCATTCCAGTGCAGCTAAAACACTGGCATCTACCCGGCAATGTGGAAATTTGTCCAGATATGTGTTGTACACAAGAAACAGGACAAATCCAACCCAGCCAATTACCACCCCATCAGTCTACTCTTGATCATCAGTAAAGTGACGGAAAGGGTAATCAACATCACTATCAAGAGGCACTTACTCAGCAATAACCTGCTCCTGGGCTCTCAGTTTAAGTTCTGCCAGGGTCACTCAGCTCCTGACCTCATTGCAGCCTTGGTTTAAACATGGATGAAAGAGTTGAATGCCAGAGGTGAGGTGAGAGTGACTGTCCTTGACCAAGTGAGCCCTGATTCACATTGACTCCAGTTTTCTGCAGTCAATGTGAATCAGGGGAAACCCGTCCACTGGTTTGAGTCATACCTGGCACAAAGGAAGATGGTTGTGATGGATGGAGTTCCATCATCTCAGCTCCAGGACTTCACTTCAGGTGTTCCTCAGGGTTTTAGGCTCAACCATCTTCAGCTGCTTCATCACCGTCCTTCATCATAATGTCAGAAGTGGGGATGTTCGCTGATGACTGCACAATTCTGAGCACCATTCATGACTCCTCAGATACTGAAACAGTCCATGTCCAAATGCAGCAAGACCTGCACAATATCCAGGCTTGGGCTGACAAGTAGCAAATAACATTCCCGCCACACAAATGCCAGGCAATGACTATCTCCAACAAGAGAGAAACTAACCATTGGTCCTTCACATTCAACGGCATTACCATAGTTGAATCCTGCATTATCAACATCCTGGGAGTTACCATTGACCAGAAACTGAACTGAACCAACCATATAAATACAAGAGCAGGTCAGAGTCTAGGAATCCTGTGGCGAGTAATTCACCTCTTGACTCCTCAAAGCCTATCCACCATCTACAAGGCTCAAGTCATGAGTGCAATGGAATACTCTCCATTTGCCTGGTTGAGCATAGCTCCATCAACACCCAAGAAGCTTGACAACATCCAGGGCAAAGCAGCCCACTTGATTGGCACCACATCCACCAGGTTAAACTTTTACTCCCTCTGCCAATGACATACAGTAGCAGCAATGTGTACCATCTACAAAATACACTGCAGCAGATTACCAGGGCTCCATCGACAACACATTCCAAATCCGCCAATTCTACCAACTAGAAAGGAAGGGCAGCAGACACATAGGAACACTGGCACCTGCAAGTTCCCCTGCCAAGCCACACAGCATTCTGACTTGGAAATATACACCTTTCCTTCATTGTCGCTGGGCCAAAATGCTGGAACTCCCTGCCTATCAGCACTGTAGATACACCTGCACCTCATGAACTGTAGCGATTCTTGAAGACAGCTCAACACCATCTTCTCTTGCTCTTCTAAGCCGCGCTCACATTGCAAGAACGGATAAGTGTGTTAACAAATTGCAGCAACATCAAGTAGCACAAGAGCAATGATCTAAAAACTGTTTTAGTGATGAATACTGGTGTAGAAACCAGGGAGAATTTACCTCTTTGTTGAAACAGTTTGATGGGAACAATTGCACCCCCCTGAGAGGGTAGAGGATGAGGCCCCAATTGAATGTCTCACTCTCTCAGCATCTAAGTCATCAGTTTAGATTATGTGCTCAAGTCCCTAGAGTGGAACTATAGAGGCACAAATTCTCTGACTCAGAGAGAAGGGTGGCACACTCAGCCATGGCCTCAGGACCATCCACACAAGGTGTATTATCACTCTATTAAGCAGTGTAGCTAAAAGCAGCATTTCGATAAATTGTACACACTAGGAAGTTCCCAGATTAATTTTTGTGCTGAACTAATTTATATCACAAGAATTCCACAGCTGGCTTCAGCATCCAGGGCTCGAGTGGAGGAGACTAACAGGGAATGTGGCAGGTAGTCGTTACTCATATTTGTCAGTAACTAACGGCCCATATGAGGAAAGACAGGGATCAATGAGATGATGTTTCTATTCAGGAAGAAGGAGCTCATATTGATAAAGTCTGAAGACAAATCAAAATCGGAATAGAGAGCGCAGTGCTGGCTAGCAGCTCTGCACTCAGGAGATCAAGGCTGCGATTGGGTGACAGCCCAGTGGTGGGAAAGACAGGGGTGAACCTGCCCCTTGGGTCTCCGGAAGCGCATCGTAAATTTGTGTGGTTGAGGAAATTGAGGCCGTGGCTTCTGTCCGCTTGACGGATGATGCTCCACCTCATAGAGCTGCCAGCCAATCAGGAGGCCAACAGCTCTTCACTCTAATATGGTCCTGCGGAGACTAGGACAATGTTAGGATTGCATTCAAACCCAACCAGGGATATTGCTGGACACCCCAAGTGAAGGTAAGTGGGAAGTCTCAGGAGGGCCAATCAGGCAGGACCTAGTAAAGCTGGGGAAGGGGAGGGGAGAACCAGGATGTCCAGGGTGAGGAAAGTGAGGCTTTAAATATTGGTCATGCTGCATAGCATGAACCTGAACAGCTGCTGGCAGAACATCAACGCTAGCCATTCATTGTCCACAAATAGTGCTACACATGAACTCTTGACTACACAAAATGTTACACCTAAACTGTCAATCGCACACAGTGCTGCATCTGAACTGTCAAGCATACAGAGTGCTACACCTGAACTGTGAATCATACACTGTGCTACACCCAAACTGTCAATCCATACACAGTGTTACATCCAAACTGTCAATCGTACATAGTGCGAGACCCAAATTGTCAATCGCACACAGTGCTGCATCTGAACTGTTAATCACATACATGGCTACACTCAAACTACCATTCACACACAGTGCTACACCCAAACTGTCAATCATATACAGTACTATACCAAACCGTCAATCATACAGTGATACATTGAAGTGGCAATTATACACAGTGCTACACCCAAATTGTCAATCACACGCAATTCTATACCTGAGCTGTCAATCACATACTGTACTACTTGAACTGTCAATCACATGCAGTGCTACACCTAAACTTTCAATCACACAAAGTGCTCCATCTGAACTGTCAATCATACGCAATACTACACATGAACTGTCAATCACATACTGTACTTGACTTGAACTGTCAATCGCATACAATGCTGCATCTGAACTGTCAATCACACAAACTGCAACAACTGAATTGTTATTCACGCTATTTTTGTCGTGAAGAGCCTGTCCTTGGAGCTCAGATTGGTTGTGTGCTGCTGTCAGCTGGGAATCAGATAAAATCCTAAAAAAAGAGGAGCTGAAATCCTTTGTGAGGATGACAATGTTTTGTGAACTTTGTGATGGAGATTGAAGACATATATGCTGAATGGATCACTGAAACAATTAATAGAATCATAGAAACCCTACAGAAGCAGAAGGAGGCCATTCGGCCCATCGAGCCTGCATTGACAACAATCCCTCCCAGGCCCTATCCCTGCAACCCCACATATTTACCCTATTAATCCCCCTAAACACTAAAGTCCAATTTATCATGGCCAATCCACCTAACCCACACATCTTTGGACTGTGGGAGGAAACTGGAGCACCAGGAGGAAACCCACACAGACGCAGAGAGAACGTGTAAACTCCACACAAACAGTGAGCCCAGACCGGAATTGAATCTGGGTCCCTGGCACTGTGAGGCAGCAGTGCTAATCAGTGTGCCACCATGCTGCCCAATTCTTAGGATCTGTTTTGCATCTGCCATTTAATGTGTAATTTTAAGTTTATAATTGACTATGATTTCACATTTAACATATGTTGATTCTGGAATTTAAAGTAGGAGTGGTTCGCTACATTAGTTTGCTTTGGTTGACTATCATATAGCGAAGCCCACATCACTTGAATAAAAAAAATTAAACCACAAATTTGTAGATTTATTCTTCTGGTAAATAACTGGGATTTCAGGTTTACTCTTATCTAAAACAAGAACAAAGTTATGTTTCACTGCCAAGGTTGTAACCAAATTGGGAGCTCTTTGTGGGATTTGGAATCCACAGATGGATACTGTAATAATATTACCCAGGCCAGTCTTCCGTCACCAATCATCCTTTGCTTACAATGATATCTGAATGCTCTTCAACAGCTACAGAGTGCAGATCAGTTCCTAGGCTATCGACTGCTGACCTGAGTGGAACCAGCTGGTTTTAAACACCCATGCTGCCCCTTTCCTATTGGGCAAGCCTCCACTCGCCTAATAGGGAGCTCATAATCTATGAGGCCCACGGGGAGATCTCTCGGGGAGAGCTATGACTGTAACACTATATTCTGCACTCTCTTATTTCCTTCTCTATGAACTGTATGCTCTATCTGTATAGCGCACAAGAAACAATACTTTTCACTGTATGCTAATACATGTGCCAATAATAAATTAAATCAAGTCAAATCAAATATTGATGATCCCCCGTGGCCATCATGACAGATACAAATGCAGCAACTTGCTACAGTTCAAGCCAGAAGGATTTCACAGTAAATCTCATTGTACCTATATTGGGAAGCAGAATGATTTTGTCAATTGCTGAGTCTTTTCTTGAGAGGGAAGATAGATCCCTGAGTGAGTTGCAATAATTAAAAAGAGGTTACATTAATAGCATTAGCAGCAAAGCTGAAGACTAAGTTAAAATAATTGGCTAAAAAAGCAGAATTAATTGGTGCAATCGCACAGCATTTTGAATGTGAAGAAAAGCTTAACCAAAATGCAGCACCGCTTGAGTTAGTTAGGATTCAACTGCCAATGAAGCAGCTTGAAATGGAAAATGAAATTAAACAGCTGGAATGCGAGGCAGCAAGAGAATGCAGAAGCTTGCAATTGAATTGTAGAAAGAGAAGTTCATAAAGGAGGCAAGAGAACAGGAAGCAGAGCTTCACAGAGAGTAAGAAATCAAACCAGATGCACTTACAAAGAAACATCTTGGTTACATGGTAAAAGAGAAACTGATAGATCAGGCGATGAGTCCAACTTAGCATTTTGATGTAACAAAGGATCTTGGTAACCAAGTGAAGAAACATTTGAGCAAATTACTACAAAGCTAGGTGGGCCAGAGGCCAATTTGGCCTGAATTTTATGCATCACCCTCGGCAGGTTCTGAAGCGAGAGTGGGGTATGGGGAGCATAAAGAAGCATGGAACGGACGCTCCTACAAACTTGTCCACCCTGACCTGGACTCAAATTTACGCTGAGGAGGGCAGAAAGCCTGCCATGCCTCAGTGGCCACTTAAGTGCCTTTTCCCACCCAGCCTCAATGTTTAGGCAGCCAGATACCTGATGACTGAGCATGGGAAACTGAAAGGGTTCTCACTCTCGATCTTAGGCAGGAAGTACGGGGTCTCCATTGGTTGGTCTCTTCAGAATGGGGCACTCTCTCATGAGCTGGGGAACTCGTAAGGCCCTCCCTCTCCCATCCCTCCCACTGGCTGTGTCTGTGTGGGTTTCCTCCGGGTGCTCTGGTTTCCTCCCAAAGTCCAAAGATGTGCAAGTTAGGTGGATTGGCCATGCTAAATTGTCCCATAGTGTCCCAAGATGTGTAGGTTAGGTGAAATAGCCATTGTAAGCGCACAGGGTTACAGGGATAGGACGGGCGGGGAGATGGGGTGGAGTGTGGCTAGCGGTGTGGGACTGGATAAGATGCTCTTGCAGAGAGTTGGTGCAGACTTGATGGGCAGAATGGCCTCCTTCTGCACTGTAGTGATTCTATAGTCATATGACACTCAGCTGAGTGCTCGCCTGAAAATCCAGTCCTTGATGGGGAAAGCAATTCATTTTTTTTCAAGTCTTTGAGAACAATCCTCAAATTATCAGACAGTTATCACTGCCATACTTAAAACTATTGAGTTTGCCACCTAAATGTATCAATTCAAATTTCAGACTTTCAGGAAAAGATAAAAACAAACATTTGTAGAAATCATTCATTGCAAAAAAATGTTGTTTTCAGTCAATGAAGTGAGAGGAGACTTTTGAGAATGTGAAGGTGTTAAATAAGAATGGAAGAATTTGGAAACAGCATCCCAAATAACTATTAAGTCACATCCAGAAGAATGTAGGATTTCTAAAATAATGGAAACTGCCATTCTGGCAGATGGATGTAATATGTTTCATGGGCAGTTAGGAGGCAGTAGATCTTCATTTGTAAGACTACAGGAAATCTAGAAGAATAGAAACTTTGGGAATGGAAAAGATTCTAGTTGTCCAAGGAAGGCAGAAATTATTCCAGTCAATAAAAATGACAGTAGAGGAGTGATGGAAGGAAACACATATACCTTCATTGTCATAAGATGGGGCATGTAAAAGCCAATTGTTGAAAACTAAATATTAAATTAATGGCAGTAAGGAGTTGTCAGAAGAGACTGAACCAGTAAAGGAAACAAGTGAAAAACCAATAGCAATAATACTACTGCAAAGTGTTCCCACAGAACCAATTAGAATGATGGATGTGGCTAGGAGCGTCAAGAGGATTCTTCCCTGCGTACTGATGAAGTGAATCAGGTTACTGGAAGTAATAAACATTTTGTTTCTAAGGGAAAAATATTCCCTTACTCCTCCAACAAAAGAAGTAAACACATTAATATTTCAAGAAATGATGGGGCAGTTCAGCCTTTGATGGTCATTGATATGATTTGTCTTACAGATGTTTTGATGAAAGAAGAAGCATTGATGGAAGGTATTCATGGGAGTTATATTTTTTAATTTGTATCATATAATACTTATAAAATAATTATATTTTGTATGTTCACTTAAAGTCAATTTACAAAGTGACTTAATAAACAGAGCTGTGACGGTAAGAATTGTTTCCACGTTCTCTCTTGAAGGTGTAGATTTTATACTGGGTAATGATTTGGTAAGTTCAGCAGTATTAGCATCTCCAGGAGATTCAAGCGAGGCAGTTAAGGTGAGGAAAACTGTGGTTTTTCAGGAGAAATATCCTTAATTGTTCCAAGATTGTGTGGTAACAGGGCTCAAGGCTCATCAGGTTAGACAGAATAGGGGGAGATGGTGGCAACGTGGTAATGCCACTGGTAGTCCAGAGGCCCAGGTAATATGCAGAGAACACCGGTTCAAATTCCACCACAACAGATGGTGGAATTTAAATTCAATTAATAAAATTGGAATTGAAAACTCATTTCAGTAATGGTGACCATTTAATTATCATCATTGTCAGAAAAATCCATCTGGTTTGCGAGTGTCCAATACAGAAGGAAACTCATGGGAGTTTAGAAGAATGAGAGGTGACTTTATTGAGACACATAGGGAGCGATTCTCCCAAAAAAATTCTTAAGTGTCGAATTCACATAAAAACTGGAGTAAATCCCGCTGGTATTTTCAGCTGGAGTTTCAAAAAGAATCTCTCACTCTGTGCATTGCAGAATGCACTCGCATGAATCCCCTTAAAAATCTGTGGGTGGGGCCTATCTCCGCTGGAGAGGCCAGCAGCTCTATCGCTGGCCAGCCCCGCGTTACCGGCCCTCCACGCCCACACGGCCTGATTGGAGGCCCTTGAAACATGCCCGTACCAGCCGCGACCCTCCCCCTCTGCCCCTGCCCATCTCAATGTTCCTCCCGCAGACCCAATTTCCCGATCAACACCGCGATTCCCCCCCCCCCACCACAGGGCGCCAGAAATCCGGCTGCCGGAGACACACAGAGGGGAGCCCACGAAACGTCCTCCGCTTGAGTCTCCCGGCCTGCTGCGCTCCAAAAGCAGCACAGCAGGCTGCGAGATTCACCCCATAGAATTCTCAGGGGGCTTGACAGGATAGATACTGAGAGGCTGTTTCCCCTTGTGGGAGAATCTAGAACATTCCGACCCTCCCCCAGCAGGCTGAACCACCCCACCCCGATGCCCAGCCCAATCGCTGACCTTCCTCCCTCTGTCATTCAGCCCAATTCTTTGGATCACTCATCCAGTGACAACACCACTATGGCGCAACCTCCCCCACTTGGGGGTAGGGCCTGGGTGGGATTGTGGTCGGTGCAGACTCGATGGGCCGAATGGCCTCCTTCTGCACTGTAGGGTTTCTATGATTTCTATGACTTAGTGAAGTTTCAGTGCATTGTGTGGGTCTCCTACACAAAACCAAAATAGAGTATCAATATCTTTGAACCAACATGGATTTGTCTACCTGATTCCCAGAGTCAATGTCCTTAAGCAAAATGTAATGATGCACTTTCACAGACTTCGTTAAAAACACAAAAGTTACAGCAGCCAGCACAACTGTTCTCGTCCCTTACATGTCTCCTATCCAAGAGACAACTGCACCCTCTGGGGTGATTACCCATTCTGCGGCCCAATTGGTCTCCCAAACCAGGTGACCCTTGCTCTGCTGTGTTGCCTATAAAGGGGCAATCACCACATCCCTCCCCCTTTAACTCCTTGTTAATTTTCAATAACTTAAGGTATTCAGTCTGAAATTCCAACTAAAGATTATGGGCGGGCCTTTATGGCCTCGCTCGAGCGAGACCAGAAATTCCCGCACAAGGTCAATGGAGATTTCCAGTGTCAGACCCGCGCTTGCTCCGATTCCATGGCAGGTGAGCTGGGAGCGTTCCGACCTATATACATGAGTTGGACAATTATAAATCAAAGGCGGAATTTTACGAGATTTTTTCTAAGTGTCCAGCTAGCATGAAAACGGGAGAGTACCGGATCTGTTCTTTGGACAAGTTTTCACTCCCAATCTTATGCACTCACTCATTGAAAATATGGGCTCGGCCATTTCTAGCCACGAGAGGCAGTGGGTGGGGCTTAACTCGCCAGACAGCTTGCAGCTCAGACAGGAGCCACAAACTGCACATGTGCAGAAAAAACACAAAAAAAGCAGCTCACCTGACAGAACGCCTCCCCCCCAGCCCCCTGGGAAGTGCGGACGTGCTGATGGGGGGGGGGAATGTGCCTCTGTGATGATCGGAGGCAGGCGAGAGAGAGGGTCATGTCACTCAGCAATCGGGGCTAGGAGGGTGATGAAGGGGCCATGTGCAAGGAGGTCCCGAGTGGGGGGGTAAGTGGGTCACTAATGTTGGGAGGGGGAGGGGGGGGGGGTCTCAGATGTCTGTGAAGTGAGTGGGTGGCTGTATCTGGCCCTGGGGTTCTGGGGTGGGGGGGGAGTTGTTCTGTCAGATGAGCTGCTTTTTCTGTGCTTTTTCTGCGCATGAGCAGTTTGTGGCTCCTGTCTGAGCTGCAAGCTATCTGGCGAGTTAAGCCCCACCCACTGCCTCTAGTGGCTAGAAATGGCAAGTGCGGAAGTGCTGACCTGGCTTCCCCTCCATGGTAACAATGCAAACTGCATTAAACTCGCTGGAACGCTCCAATGAATGCGTGACTCGCCCAAACTGCCTGCAGCTGATCCACCCTAACAATGGAAAACTCCATAAAAACTCCAAGGATGGACAGACAGGCAGGCAGTGCAGGAAGAAATGGCTTCAAGGAAGACAGCTCCCAAATTTTTCCATGGAGATTTTGCCAGGTTGCTGGAGGCTGTGGAGACAAGGTGGGACAGCCTCTTCCCCCCAGCAGGAGGTGGCCCCTGTGAAAGGGATGGAAACACAGCCTGGGAGGTGGTGGCATCATGCGTGAATGCCAGGGCACTGGACAGGAAGACTGTGCCGCAAGAAACTGAATGACCTAATCCGGGCATCTAGGGTGAGTGTTTAACTTCATCTAGCATCTTCTCCCTAAATGATCCCCAGATCCTCCTACTCCCAGAATCCTGCATGCTTCCAACCCCAGACTCCCTCCTCCTCTCCCCCCCCCCCTCAAGAGTATCACAATCCTTGCACTCTGATAGCCATCCCCAATACACTCCAGGACTCGTGGCATCAGATTTTACATGGCATCGCATACCCCATTGCTGCTCCCACTCATCCCCCCCCCAGGTCAGTTTGGAAGACTCCTCAGAGGAAGCTGATGAGGGGACCTCCGCAGCCGACACCAGCTTGGCGTCAGCTTCCACCTTGCAATTGATCATCCCAGAGAGTCGCACATTGGTGGGTCAAGTTGGTGGCGAGGCATCTGGGTCACACTCTAGTGGCTAGAAATGGCAAGTGCGGAAGTGCTGACCTGGCTTCCCCTCCATGGTAACAATGCAAACTGCATTAAACTCGCTGGAACGCTCCAATGAATGCGTGACTCGCCCAAACTGCCTGCTGCTGATCCACCCTAACAATGGAAAACTCCATAAAAACTCCAAGGATGGACAGACAGGCAGGCAGTGCAGGAAGAAATGGCTTCAAGGAAGACAGCTCCCAAAATACTCCCAAACAGTACATATCTGTTGATGTACGTAGAGTAGGGGAAGGGAGGCCTCTGGCATGCGGGGGCCTGCCGGAAGTGAGGACTCAGCAAGCCCCAGGCTACATGCTGGGCCTCTGCAGTCACTTCTTCTTCAGCTGCTGGAGATGCAGCAACAGACCCAGGGAATGGAGAAGGGGCTGACAGCAACACTGAACTGACTGCAAGGCTGTTGGGAGGAGTCCCAAAGTTTTCAGGCGGACCAACTATTGCCTGTCTTGCATGGTTCCTAGGCCAACACTGCAAGGATGGCATCTGCGGTGGAAAATCTGGGGCAGGAAATCATCACCATGAGTGGCAGGGTCCAAGCAATGGCTGAGTCACAGCAGGCCACAGTGGAGTCCTAGAAGGCCAAGGTGGAGTCACAGCAAGACACAGCTGAGGGCCTCAACTGGCTTATCGAGATTCTGTGGCCCATGGCTGAGAGGCTCGAGAGCTTGCAGAAGACCCAGTGGGACAGTGCTGAGGCACAGTGGGCTATGGATGCAGCCCCCGAGAATATGGCCTACTCACAGAGGGTCATGGCTGAGGGGCTGCAGAGCATGGCCATTCTCAGAGGGCACTAGCTGCTCCCATTAAAAGGTGGCTCCCCAACTCAGAGGGCTATTGCTGAGGGCTCGGCCACTATGACAAGAACGCAGGTGGTCCTCCAGGACTGGCAGGGCTAGGTGATGTCGGAACCTCTGGGGCTCACTGCAGAAACACCACCATCCCATGGAGTGACTCAGGGACCCACAGGAACCCTGAAGGAGGAGGAAAGGTTTAAGCCCATGCCAGGGCCTTCCACCAAGGAGATTGTAGCTATGGCTACACCTTCTGACTCTCCCCTACCAGACTCCATGTGCAATAACAGCCCACCACCCCTCCACCCACTTGGAGGCCCCCCAACCCAAACAGCAACATGGCCACCACGAAACAACATCCCCCCTCCCCCAAGCAGCACAGAGTAATTTGAAAGCAGAGATTTACCTCCTCACCCACCTTCACTGCTCCAGCACCTGAAACTGACTTATATCCATGAGGTGTTTTCCTGCCATTCCAGCTGCAGCAAACAAGATCGTTAAGGCAGGTGAGCTGGGATGATTGGGAGTGAAGCTCACTAATTACTTTGTGATGAATGCAAAAAGAATGCAAATTGATGTTTGACCTGTTTTGGGTGAGGGTCCCAAATGGTAAAATGGTGTGAAAACGGGCACCATACCCACTAATCGCATCATGCCCGATTTTACCACTTTTCCCCGCCGCAAAACAAGCGTGATGAGGTCGTAAAATTACACCCCAAAGACTTTGAATGTTTTTTCTGTTTCTTGAAGAGTGGGGGACGGCATAGTAGCACAGTGGTTAGCACTGTTGCCTCACAGCGCCAGGGACCCAGGTTCGATTCCCGGCTTGGGTCACTGTTTGTGTGGAGTTTGCACATTCTCCCTGTGTCTGTGTGGGTTTCGTCCGGGTGCTCTGGTTTCCTCCCACATTCTGAAAGATGTGCTGGTTAGGTGCATTGACCCAAACTGGCGCCGCACTGTGGAGACTAGGGGAATTTCACAGTAACTTCATTGCAGTGTTAATGTAAACCCTACTTGTGACTAATAAATAAACTTTAACTTTATAATTCCATAGTCTGAGATACTTCCACAGGATCAACAAGAGCTGCAAATAACAGATACCTCATCTGACACAGACAGTTCATTCCTAGTTGCTTCAACAGAGACATCAGTTATGACTACAACAGGTCGAGCAGGTACTTTGGTGCGTACAAGATCAAAAACATTTGTTGATTGCAACACTGACTGCAGGAGAGTCTCTGTATTCCTCAAGTGATCCACATGTTTATGAATGATCCATCCCTCCATGTTCACTGGGCATGACATGGGTCTGGTTTCAGAGACAATAATTCCAGGGATCTAACTTGATCCACTACTGAAGATTCATAACCTGACATCATGTCACATTATGTACTTAATTTGAGTTTTTTATTGTTGCAGTGGTGAAGGTTCATTGAGATCTTGAGGCTTGTGTATTTAAACAAAAACACATTCATTGGTAGATTTTCATGAGTTACAAATGTGGTCTTGATAGTTTTTTCACAATCTCGGTGTGTCACATGTGAAGGAATGTCGTGGTTCTGTGTTTCTGGTATTAGATCATGTGATAAAGTTTCTTCTCTTTCCAACATTTCAATTCAGCGTCTTTTTCATCAACCATTTTTATCATATTGGTTCTTGTGATTTTCGATTCGCATGACCATTTTAGCAATCTTGTTCTGGCAAGTAATCTCAGTTTCTTTCTCTGTCTGAACTGTTGATTTTGCTGTCAATTTCAATGTTCTTACCTCTTCAGTTAATCTCTCATTGTCAAGCTTCCCAAACTCTTATTCTCCCGATTCAATTCTTCACTAGATTTGTTATTAGTTTCTAGTTGCTTTTTAATGGAGTTCAACTTATTCTACATTGTCTCATTGATTTCTTCTTCTTAACTTCATTTTGTAAATATTTGCAACTTTTTAAAAAGTTTGCTGTCAGTCATTTCATCCAGTTGCTTTAATATCTTATCCAGAGATTTAATTCTTTTTGCTAATTCCTCTTTATGTTCAACAGTTCCTAGTTTCTTTCTTCAAAGTCTTTAATTTCTGTATTTCTTCTGAGGGGAATCCATCATGTTCTTAAAGGACATATATTTCACAAATGGAACATTCCTTTCTACTCGTCTTAACTTTAGGCAAACCCTTTTGATTCCACTGGTTGTCAAGTCTGTCCCCAATGAAATGTTGACTTGTTTCCATTCTATGATTGCCTCATTGCTCCTGATGTGGGGTTTTTCTCTGCCCTCCTTCTGGGCTCTTTCAGTGCCCTCCTTCTGGGTCTTTCAGTGTCCTCTTTCTAGGGTCTTCTTTTACCTACTTTCTGGGGTCTTCTTCGCCTCATCATTAAGGTCGTCGTGGCCTCCTCTGAGATCTTCTGTTGCCTCTTCGTTATTGTTTATAGACTTTTTTATGGAGAGTTGCCATCCATCTGCGGTCTTCTCCAATTTTCCTATCCGTAGCCGTTTGTTTCTTCTTTTGGTTGCTGCTGAAATGCATCACCTCTTCAAATGCACCATCTCTTTAAATGCATTGCCACATCCATTTTTAACCGGATGGTCAGCAGCTGTCCATTTTCTCTCTTGTTTTTCCCATGCTTTTGGTGCAAACCTGGCTGCTCTTTTTTATAAACTTATAAACCTTCAACTTTTAGTGCAGGAAAGCTCCTTCAGTGACCTCGGAGTTTTTTTTATTCCTGACTCTTTGGAGATTCCACGTTTTAGCTTTTTTTTTAATGTGCAGCTTTTTTTGTCAATTTCAAGGGGCTGTTGTTTTTGAACTGATTAACTTGTCTTCTTTTACAAAAGGTTCAGGACTTCTCTTTTTAAAACTTCAGAGCTTCTCACCTTGAAGCCCATCAGTACAGCGATTGCTACCATGGAATCCCCACAGGCTCTGCTCCAATCGGAAGCTGTCAGTTTCAGTCTCTTCATTTTCCGCACTTTGGGGCACCTCCTGCAAGTACTTGGGGCATTTCTTCCCTTACTGTAAACATCGCTTTCTGTGTTCTCTTTTCCCCCTCAGAAAACGTTGCAACAACTCTTTGTTTTTCTTAACTAAAGATCCATTTTTGAAAAACTTAAAGCCACAGCTCTTGCTTTGTAGGGTTATTTTCCCTCGATTTTATTTTTTCTCTATACCTTTCTAAACTTCTGACTGTTCTGATCAATTTATGTTTGTTCTGCATCTATCCCTTAGCCTCTTGGACTCCCTCACTTGCTAATCTACAATATGAGTGGAGGTACGATTCTGCATCCTAGTCATTTTGTGGATTCTGATTCAGAGATTTGCTGTGTTCTCTCCATTACCCACACAGCTTGGAACTGTCCATCTTTTCTGATTCCACATTATTCAGGGACTGGCAATATCTCAACACACTAAATGGGTCTATTCAGCAAAAGAGACTTTTTTTTCCAGACTTCAATTAAAACAGGATGCTTACTGCTACCGGGCCAGAGGCAGTGTTATGATAATTTTATCCTCATCGCCAAATGTAATGACACACTTTCACAGACTTTGTTAGTAGCACAAAAGGTATTTATTAATAAGAAAAGCTGTACAGCAGCCAGCACAGCTGCCCGAGTCCCTTACATGTCTACTGTCCAAAAAGAGGGCTCCCTGTGCCCCCTGGGGTGATTACCCACTCTCCATCCCATTTGGCCCACCCAAGCCAGATGGCTCTTCCTCTGCTGTGTTGCCCAATCACTAAAAATCAAGACAAAAAAATATTAAAATGGTAGTAATCAAAGGATTCAGTTTTTCACCAGGTTTTGGTTACCCAGAGAGAATCCGATTGGGTGTCGAATTTCACGGCATGTTTATTCCTAGTGACAATATGTAGTTTAGGACTAAAGCACATTAAATAATCTGCATATCACCCACAGTTTCAGGGGGCATTGCAAATATATCACATCAAATCATAAACACTAGGATTAGAGTTTATTGCCTTGAATATCCCAAGATCTAGAACAGGGGGATTTCATTTTTATTATTTACCATTAGAGATATACCTATTGAGTCAACTGGCTTCAGTCTGTTTTAGTTATTCACTGGACATGAAATACAATTCAATTCATTAAAGAGAGATTTCTGGCACAGAAGGAAGAATTACCTTCTTAGATTATGTGTCCAAGTTTTAAGAAAGACTGCCAAAATCATACACAGTAGCTCATAACATCTTAAGATGTCTCAACAAGTAGTGAAAAACCGGGTGGATAAGACAGCTAAATCTCCAACTTTTAAACGTGGGGATAAAGTACAGGTAATGTAATCTTGCTGGGTGAACTTATTATGTTAAAATGAGATTCTCTGAGGTAAATATCAACACCCTGGCCCAGAATTCTCAGGCCGTTCATGCCCCGCCACCACTGCCAGTGAAAACGGAGAATTTGGCACTCAGCCAAATCTCCATTCACTGCAGCAGGCCAAGAGAATCCCAGCTGCAGGTGAATTGGGAGAATTCGAGTCCAAGGAAACATCAATAAGTGTGTCATATAAATATTCTGAAATGGTATTATAAGAGGGAAGCTAGTCAACCAGTGAATGTGCTCCAGGTAGTAAAGAAAGAAAATTGTGATCTGAATACACTTGAAGGTTCAAATAATGAGTCGAAGATCAAAATTTCTCAGATCAAAAACACAGTAATATAATTAGCCAATATAGTGGCTGTTAAAAAGTTTGGATAGATGATTACACTATCTTCCAGGCAAGTCTGAGGGTGACATAACCAAGCTTCTGACAAAATATGATTCCTTGTGTTTAGATAGACCAGGGTGAACTGCTTTTGCTTTGCATGAAGTAGATGTGCCATGTACTGCTCCCACAGTAAATCCCTTACTGACACGATCCTTTAAAGGTCAGAGATGAAATTAAATTTATACTGGCCAATGATATTATTGAACCAAGTCAAAGTAGTTGGAGTTCTCCAGTCATACTAGTATCAAAACCCTGATGGATCACTCAGATTCTGCATTGATTCCAGGAACGTTAATGCAGTAATTTGATATTTTTGAAATTCCCCAGGTGAAAGATTGCATTGAGAGAGTAGGAAGTTCAGACTTTGTTAGCAAAATTGTTTGCTAAAAGGTTATTGGCAAGATCTACAATCAGATCAAGCCAAAGAAATATCTGCTTTCGTAACCCCAGACAGCCTGTATCAATGAAAGGTTATGCCATTGGGAATGAAGAACACAACAATTACCTTTCAAAGATTGATCAACGAAGTAACTGCCGGATTACACAACTGTGGCTATTGATGATTGGTCTAACACTGGGGAAGAACATATGGAATGTCTATGTGCAGTATTTGATATGTGAAAAGAAGTTGATTTGGTGATAAATATGGCAAAAGGTTTGTTATCCAAAATGCAAAATCACCTATTTGGGACATGTCATAGGGCAAAGACAAGTGTTACTCAGAGAAGCTAAAGTTAAAGCAATTAAGGACCATCTGATCCCTAAATCAAAAATGGGAAATACTGCTCAGAATATGTGGGCTTTATAAGAAGCATGTCCTCAATTTCAGCACAGTAATCACTCTATTAAAAAGCTTATATATAAAAAACTTAATTGTTCACTGGACAGAGTCTTGTCAAACGGTCTTTGAGAGATTAAAGGCCAGATCAATAAGCAAATCTGCTTTGCCCCCTCCTAATTTCAACAAACCATTAATAGAATCCCTACAGTGCAGAAGGAGGCCATTTGATTCTGCACCGACAACAATCCCAGCCAGGCCCTATTCCCATAATCCATTTATTTACCTTGCAAATACTCCTGACACTAATGGTCAATTTAGCATGGTCAATCAACCTAATCTTTGGAGTGTGGGAGGAAATTGGAGCACCCAAAGGAAACCACTGCAGACACGGGGAGAATGTGCAATCTCCACATAGTCACCTGAGGCCAGAATTGAACCCAGGTCCCTGGTGCTGTGAGG